>NW_007733703.1:13294-15818 GCF_000696425.1 Galeopterus variegatus | reverse complement strand
GTGGGAGCGCCGCCGCGCTCCCAAGCGGCACACTGTAGCAGTGCGCCACCGGGCTGGCCCCCAACAATGACTTTTAATTGGCTAATCAGTTCACTATTCTTTCAGGTACTATAAATTTGCAAAAATCCCTCTTGGAGCTGGAGTCATTTTGAATGGTAGCAAGTGGGAGAGACTGAGTATCTCTCTTTCTCTCTCTCTCTCTCTCTCTCTCTCTCTCTCTCACACACACACACACACACACACACACAGAATGGGGAGGGAGGCAGCTCCAGGGACCCCTAGGGACATACACTCCCCTATAATCCTCTCTCTCTCTCTTTTTTTTAACCTAAAAAAATGGCATGAACCACAGCGTGACAACTACTACAATCCTCTCTCCTTTTTACTAAAAATATGGCACAAACCACACTGTAACAAGCAAAGCAGAAATGTTACTTTAATCACCCCTAATCCCATCGCTCAAGCAAATCAACTGTTTTTAATTTTCCCTTCCAAGCCTGCCTGTAAGCAGACATTTTTCTAAGCAGCTACAGTCATAACACAATTTTGCATTCTGTTTTCCCCTTATTTCTTAACCCTTGCCACACATTGCTATACAGTCTTCGTAGATATCATTTTTAATGGCTCACGCAATTTCATCAAGTGGGGTTTCTGGAATTTACTTACCATCCCCTAAAGGGCCATCACAGCATTATTTGGAAGAGCCAAAATTACCTGGAAAACAAAGATCTAGGTGATTTCTATAATTTATCAATGTTATTGAACTCTAGAAATATCTGCCATTAACACGCTTCCTCGGGATAAATTACTGTTCTAAGACTGGAGCTCTTCTCTACTCATTTAAATAAATGCCTTTGTTTTATAAGGAAGCTCAAGCCCAGACTCCTTGCACACTTCATTTTGTCTTATCAACAGCACAACCGGAGTTCATTCCTTTCAATGGGTTTTTTCGATGGGAATTGTTTTTCTTCAACTTCTGCTCCATCATTGTCTTTCTAAAAGCTGCCATTTATGTCGCATTTTCCCTGTGCCAGGCACTCTAAATATTTTTGCATCCCTATTTTGTTTAATTCCATTAGTTGCCACTGTTATCCTCAGTTACAGATGAGGAAACTGAGGCTCAGGATGCTGAAGTGGCTTGTCCAAAATCCAATAGCTCTCAAGTATCGGAGGCTGCCTGCCCTGCTCAGTCCCAAGCCTCTCAGAGCCACCTCTCAGGAATAAGTGAGCCTTCCATCATCCAGCTCCCCCCGTGAGGGCCTTTCTCTAGGTCTAAAGCTCCTGAGGTGGACTGCTGGGCCCAAGGTGCCTTACCCATGGTGGATCTCTCTTTAGGGGGAAAGCTTGATTTCGCCCACCCCACAGGAACCCTGGAGAGGATAGGACATGCCTGGCTGAGGTGGGAACTGAGAGACCACATGTCTGGCAGAAATCGGGGCCCAAAGACAGGAAGGGACTTGCCTAAGAGTGAGTCATTGGCCCAACCAGGCTTAGATTCTGGGTCTCCTGACTTGTGACCAGGGCTCTGTCCTCCTCCTCAGGAAGTGATCCTAACAGACAGCATCAGAAGTTGAAGGGGAGGCTCTAGAGTTGGCCAACTACTCTGTCCTTCGAAAAGGTCAGTGCCATCACCTAATTAGACAGCTCAGCACGGGAACTGGAAAAAAAGCGAGTGACCAGAGCCCCAGCTTGGCAGATAGAGATGGGGCAAGTGGCACAGACCCACATGGGTGAGGAAAACACCCCTGCAACCCAGCCCAGTCTCAGCCTGCCGACTTGCCTGGTCAGACCTGTCACCAAAGCTCCTACCAAAGGGATTTCCAAAGATATGTAGGCTTTTTGTCCTTTTGAGTCTTCCACAGGCAGAAAACCCCTGAAACAGACCTTTACTATGACCACACAACTTTTCCTGGGCAGAATCAAAGCTCCTACTGGAATAGACAGCTCTGTTAACGATTCTTTCAACAGGACTTTATTAAAACATTCTATGTCAGATATAGGGATAACTGGGGGGAATAAGACAGACAAGCTTCCTATATTTATGGAACGTCCACTTGGGCGGGGAACAAAGATACTTCCTGAAGATACATGCTGTGAAGGAGACAACTGGGGAGATGTGGTAGGGACTGTGAGTGGAAGAGGGGTTGGAAGCCACTTTTGGGGAGTGGTCAGTGAAGAGGCAGGGACCTAGGAATTAGGCAGGTGCAGATCTGGGGCAGAGCACTCAGGCAAGGGAAACAGCAAGTGCAAAGGCCATGAGGTGGGAAACAGCTCGGTGAGCTGCAGGAACAGAAGGAAGGCCGATGGGATGGATTTTAATTTAGGTTGGAGTAAGGAGAGAGCTCCCTGGGATTCCTGGGCCGCATCCCTCCAAACAGCCTGCCTGTCCTTCCTCAAGTCATCTATATGGACTGTATCTCTTTTCTGTCTTCACAATCATTACTATTTCCCCTCATAAGTGCCTGTGTTGCAAGTGACAGGGGGCAGTGTGTGGCTAGTGCTCTGTGCAAGCAGTAGCTCTTTT
>NW_007733703.1:9771-12855 GCF_000696425.1 Galeopterus variegatus | reverse complement strand
TGGACGGGAGCGCTGCCGCGCTTCCCAAGCGGCGCACTATCCAGTGCGCCACCGGGCCGGCCCCAAGCAGTAGCTCTTTTAAACATCACACTTCCTCCAAACTTTCAGTCTCCTCAACCTGACGGCTTGTTTACATCTCTGACAGCTGTGTCCTCATTAGAGGCAGTTAACAGATCAAAATAGCATTTCTTGGACCCTGCAAAGTGATAGATCCTGTTTTGTTTACCTTTTGGTTACTAGGCGGAGAGCTAGGGTTTGTAAAAAAACCTGCCTGTGGTTATTTCATTGGAGAAAGCTGCTCTCACTAAGGACTCTTAACTAAACGCACCATTAGCTCTGGGAGACAGCCCTAATCAAGCTGCGCCTGCTCATTTGCTGGCTGCTGATGAACATTAACTGACTCTCAGACCTGTGAAGAGGCAGTGCCTGTGGGCACGGTTGATCCAGGTGTGCACTGCACTGAAAACTCGGCTGCTGGAGTCTGATTGCCAGGCTGGCAGTGCGTGACCGCACTCCTCCCCATGGCTGGGTGCTGATGGGAGGAGGGCTGCTGTGATCCATGCTCCCCTTCTCTTGAGGCTGTAACAGGGCAGGGGGAGGGAGTGCCCTCAGGGGCTCGGAGGGGACTGGTAAGCCATTTGGAGATTTCCTCCTACCCCCCCTTCTGTGGCCCTGACTCTTGCCACCCATCTGTCACCTGGAAGGCACACTATGCCTGATTACGTGCCTCACCCAATTTGGGTCCCTTGTGGAATGTGAGGCCCCTGATGAAGCCCCAGCAGCACAGTACACAGGTCCATGTCGGCCAGTTTTCTGGAGGCAGTCTCATGCTTTGTCCTTTTAATTTTAATTAAACTTTTAATTTTGAGATCATTGTAGATTCACATGCAGTTGTTAAGAAATAATACAGCAGAGAAAGTCCATGTATGCTTTACCCAGTTTCTTCTGGTGGTAATATCTTTCAGAACTATAGTACAATATCACAACCAAGATACTGATCTTAATACAGTCAAAACAGAGACATGTCCATCATCATAAGGATCCACATGTTGCCCTTTGATAGCCACACCACCTCCCTCTTGCCTCCATCCCCGCTTAACCACTTGCAGCCACTAAACTGGTCTCCATTTTTATAACCTTGTCATTTCAAGAACATTATATAAATGGAACCATTCAATATGTAACATTTTGGACCGTCTTTCTTCACTTAGCATAATGCTCTGGAGATCAATCCAGGTTTTTGCGTGTATCAATAGTTCATTCTTTTTCTTTACCAAGTAGAATACCATGGAATACCATGGCATGGATGCACCAGTCTGTTTAACCTTTCATCCATCGAAGCACATCTGGGTTATTTCCAGTTTTTGGCTACTGTGAATAAAGTTGCTATAAACTTTTGTGTACAGATTGTGATGTGAACATACTTCATTTCTCTAGTATAGATGCCCAGGAGTGCAATTGCTGGGTTCTATGGTAGTCACATATTTTGTTTTTTGAGAAACTGTTTTCCAGAGTGGCTGTCCTATTTTATGTTCTCATGAGCAATGTATGATTCAGTTTCTGTAGATCCTCACAATTTGGTGAGGATTTGATATTCTCACTGTTTTTTATTTCACATTCTGATAGGTGGGTAGTGATAGCTCATTACGGTTTTAATTTGCATTTCCCTAATGACTAATGATGTTTGATATGGATTTGATGTGTCCCCCAAAGTTCCATCTATTAGAAATTTAATCCCCACTGTGACAGTATTAAGAGGGTGGGAAATCCTATTATGGTAATTGAAAGTTGGGACCTTGAAGAGGTGATTAAATTGTGAGGACCATGCCCTAATGAATGGATTAACACATTGATGGTTTGATGGAGGTCATGGGCGTGGTTACAATGGCTTTAACAGCAGAGCAAGTAACGAGTTAGCTCTCTCTTGCTCAAGCCATCTACCAGGTGATACCCCGTGTTGCTGTGTAGACTCATCACCACCGAGGCCCTCGGTGAAATCACATGAAAGCGCTCTTGCCATTCTCACCATGTGATACACTGTGTTGCCATGGGACTCCATAGTGTCCCCTTCAAGAATAAAGCTTTCACCAGATGTGCCCCTGGACTTTGGACTTCCCAGCCTCCGAAACTGTAAGCAATAAATATTGTATCTTTACAAGCTACCTAGTTTCAGGTATTCTATTATAAGCAGCAGAAATGGACTAATACAGTGTTGAACATCTTCTCATGTGCTTATCGGTCATCTGTGTGTCCTGTTTGGTGAAATGTGTCTTCTTGACTTTTGTCCATTTTCTAATTGGATTGTCAAGGGTTTTTACTGTACAGTTTTACAATTTATTTATATGGTCTATATACTAGTCCTCTGTCAGATACGTGGTTTGCAAACACATTCCCCTGCTCCGTAGCTTGTATTTTCATCCTCTTAGCAGGGTCTTTTTCAGAACAAAAGTTTTTAATTTTGATATAGTCTAATTTACCAATGTTTCCTTTTATGGATGTGCTTTTGACGTCAAGTCAAAAAACTCTTTGCCTAGCCCTAGTTCCTGAAGATTTTCTCCTATGTTTTCTTCTAAATGTTTTATAGTGTTACATTTCATATTTAAGTTTATGATCCATTTTGAGTTAATTTTCATATAACATGTGAGACTCAGGTTGAGGTTAATTTTTTTTGTTCACAGTTGTCTAATTGCTCCAGCATCATTTGTTGAAAAGATGGCCTTCCCTCTATTGATTTGCATGTGCACTTTTGTCAGAAATCGGTTGGACACATTTGTGTGTCTATTTCTGGGTTCTCTCTTCTGTTTCATTGACCTATGTTTCTCTCTGCCAGTACCACACAGTTTTCATTGCTGTAGCTACATAGTAAGTCTTGAAATCAGCTAGAGTGATTCTTCCTATTTTATTTATTTTTCAAAAATTGTTTTAGAAATTGTAGTTCCTTTGTCTTTCCATAATAATTTTAAATTGATCTTGCCTATATCTATAAAACAATTTGCTGGGTACTTGATAGAAATTTTGTGTCCTTTTTTAAAAAACATAACTTTCTATAGCTAGCATGCATTTTTTTGTGTTATTTTTAATAGG
>NW_007733703.1:0-9019 GCF_000696425.1 Galeopterus variegatus | reverse complement strand
CTCTTCTGTTTCATTGACCTATGTTTCTCTCTGCCAGTACCACACAGTTTTCATTGCTGTAGCTACATAGTAAGTCTTGAAATCAGCTAGAGTGATTCTTCCTATTTTATTTATTTTTCAAAAATTGTTTTAGAAATTGTAGTTCCTTTGTCTTTCCATAATAATTTTAAATTGATCTTGCCTATATCTATAAAACAATTTGCTGGGTACTTGATAGAAATTTTGTGTCCTTTTTTAAAAAACATAACTTTCTATAGCTAGCATGCATTTTTTTGTGTTATTTTTAATAGGCTGAAACTAAAAAAATAACAAAAACAAAAAACATCTGCAAGTCTACCACAATATATATATATTTGTATAGACTGTTTCATAACCAGCTTTTACTTAGCAGTGTAAGTGAAATATTATGACTCTTTTCCATGGCAATAAACACATTCCTATTTTGTAATTTTAACTTGTTTTGTAATGTTTTCTTGTGTGGATACAGCATTCTGTATCTGACCAATCTCCTATTGTTGGATACTTAGGAGGTTTCCTTTTTTAAACGTATTTTTTGTTTATTTACTTTTTTCCTGTTATAAGCAAAACTGTGATGAATATCTTAAGGCCATATCTCTGACAATATATTCAATTATTTCCTCAGGAAAAACTTCTTTGAGTGAAATTGCTGGTATCTTCCTGATTCTTCTGTTTTTCTGACCTCAGATGGAGATCCAGTTCCTTAAATTGAAACTAGTGTGTGGTTATCAGCTTAAACCACTCTCTACCTCTGACTTGCCTGTTACCTTGGTTTCATCTTCTTTCAATCCCCCCCCTTTCACCCCCCTGTTCCCCCAAGGCTTGGATAGAAGAGTTCGGCAGATGAGAGATCCATGTTCGCCACAACTCTCTGTTCTTAACATCTTCTCTGAGGCTGTCCCTGTAGTTCAGAGCTCTCTGTCCTATTTCTAACCTCAGATGCAAAACAGATGGGAAATGGATCCCGCGCCTTACTTTTTAGATTTTCCCCACACCCCCTACATTTGCCTAGTGCCTCTCTGGGGGCTGTTCTTCCTTTCTGGAAGATGGTACATGGGGACTCATGGGGCCCCGATGCAGAGTTTCCACCTCCATTGTCACTTAAAAGGCCCTCTCCCCCACTCCGAGTAGCCTGTGACCATTTTAAGAAAATTCTTTAAGGGCTTCAAAGAGTAACAGGATAGTTTTCTGGGATGCTTGTTAAAATTCTTGAATATGTTTAAGGGATTTACATTTTCAAAGAGAGAATGTCTTCTGTTTGATGTTGAGAAAGGGTGATTGTTTTTTCCTTTCCTGTGAATTTAAATAATTTGCTTGACTTTCTAGTGGAAACACCACAGCATTCTTATGTTCTGAATGTGGCATTCGTTAGGATCCTCAATGATTGACTGCAGGGAGAATGTGTGTAAATGATTTTGAAATACGTTTTCAAGCCAATGGCCATCTGTAAGTTGTCAACTTTAAAAAAATGGCATCTTCCCTGAACAGGGAAATTGCATTTCTTTAAAGGAAATAGTCACATAAAATGAGAAATATCGTTTTTAAATGATCATTAGTGATGACCCAATGGGTACATTCCAGAAGAAATGGAATCAGTCTTCCCCCTTGTGGATAACTAGGAAAGTACCTTATTTTCCCCACTATAGGTTACATGTAAGAGTGCTGAGGAAATGGTAGGGTATGTGGTTTTTTCCTTCTCATTTAAAAGTAATAGGAAATATATTTTGGACACAATTTGTGTTAAGGTAACTAGACATATCTTTGTAATAGCTAATTGGCTTTACTTTTGGTATTTTATAATAACAATAAATGTAACTAAAAGAGGTGATGTTATATATATTTTACATTTATACATATATATACATGCATATATTATATACACACAATTTAGCATTTTCTGTCTCACATGCCCAGAGCAGTGGTAAGTCATTCTCCATATCCCTGTCTAGATCTGGTAAACTGAAAGTTTCAGGATGTACAAGGAGGTGGTGGGCAAGGAGCTCTGGGACTCATAGGAGAGGTAACAATAATAATCACATCATTTTGGGGGAGGTTACTATAGTTCAGGAGCGATTCTTATTCAATTTGACTATCTTTAATTCCCATAACAAGCTAATGCTGTTATTATTCCCATTTTACAGCTGAGAAAATTGAGACTCAGAGGGGCTGAGTACCTTGCTCCTTGCTCAAAGTCACACAGCTGGGAAGTGGCAGAGCTGGGATATGAAGGAAGGCCTGCCTGACCCCAAAGCCCTGTTTCTCAATGCACCTGGAGGGCTAGAGGCAGACTCCCTGTGAGGGGCACGGGGAAAGCTCCGAGAGGCTCTGGGCTCTGGGGCAAGGCAGGAGGCCTGCTTCTTGTCCCTGGGAGGTCATGGCCATTCTCTCGGTAACACAGTCTGAGAAAGGGGGGCGGAAGTGGTCGGAGCATGTGTTAAGAGTTAATTAGTTTCCCCCAAATTCATATGTTGAAGTCCTAACCCCTAGGACCCCCGAATGTGACTATATTTGGACATAGTTTTTAAAGAGTTAATTAAGTTAAAATGTGGTTATTAGGGTAGGCTCTAATCCAATGTAACTGGTGTCCTTATAAGAAGATGAAATATGGACACAGACACACACAGAGGAAGACCATGTGAAGACATGGGGAGAAGATAGCCATCTGCAAGCCAAGAAGAGAGGCCTAGGGAGAAACCAACCCTGCCTGCCCACACCCTGATCTCAGACTTCTGGCCTCCAGAACTATGAGAAAGTAGAATTTCTGTTTAAGCCACCCAGTCTGTGGCTGCACAAGCAAACAAAGACGGCACCTTTGGTCATCTGGGAGGTTTCCTGGAGGCTGTTTGCTACTGGCTCACCTGGGGTGGGAGTGGGCTGCCACATAGGAAGGCACAGAATGGGGAAATGTCAGATTTTAGGGGTGGGGAACTTGCTGTCAATAATGAAGAGGCAGCCAAAATACCAGGAATGCCAGGCCAAAGAGTTTGGATTTGGTTTCCTAAGCAAGAAGGAACCACCAAGATTTTGAGCAAGAAAGTGATGCAGCAAAACCAGTATTTTAGAAAGAGAAGTCGGCAGCAGATTGGGTTGGGGCAGTGTTTTTGAAGGTTGGGACCAGCCGAGAGAGTTGTCCAGGACCAGAGTTAGGGTCAGGGTGAGAAGTGGATCCCCCGGGGAAAGACGAGTGCTTAGGTGACACCGAGGCTGTGCACGAGGGACCCAGATGCACTGTCTGGTAGGCAAGGGGTGTCGAGACCAGAGCTGCAGAGAGCAGGGCCTCAAGGAGGAGCTGTCAAACACTCAGGTGGCATCGGCCTCGTTACTGTGACTGGCAACCACATCTTTGATTTGCCAGTGTTGGAAAGCAGATATTACTTTTAAAGTGAAGTTTGTCCTCCTGACACTACATACTTGTTAGTGAATTAGAATAGAGGGCTGGAGAGGAGCTCATCCGGTAGTCTGGCAGAAAGGGAAAATTAAATATGTCACCACTCCTTTCAGGGAGTGATGAAGGTCATAAAAGGTACTGGGTGATTTTTACATCCTTAAAAAGCTATGGAAACCTTGGCCTGGGCCTGCTCTGGGATGATTTAGAATAGGAACTTCATAGAGATGTTCCCTGGAAAACAATAGAAAATGTAAATATTCTGGAAGGAAGGGAAGGTGCCAGAAGCATGGGGGAGAGTGGAAACTTCCCCAGACAGTCAGAGGAAGGTTCTTCCTCTGATGACCAAGTGAGGGACTTGTGACCAAAGGCAGCCGAGTATGCCCAACAGACCAACCGCAACAAAGCCCATGAGCTTCTGGGTGATAAAGGTGTCACTCCAGGAAGAGGAAGGAAGACAATTTGACCACCAGAGGCACAATGTGGTGGGTTTTAGCTTCCCCCACAGCATAGAAAACTAAGTTGCAGTTGAAACAGAGTCTGCGCTGCAGATGAGCCACAGCACTGATTCCGGCTCCTCACTGAGCTAGGGGTTCACGCCCAGGAGCACCACCGTGGTGGATGTCTCTGCATGGGCTTCTGCACCCTGAGCCTTTTCCATCTCCATTCTCTTGGCTGACTTTGCTTGGGCATTTGCCCTCAGATCCGTTCCCTGGAGGTGTAAAGTTTGGCTGCAGCCCGGCCCCACTACAGACAGCCTTCCCTGATCACTCCAGCCTTTGCTAATCCCTGCTTTCTCAGAACTGCAACTGCACTCAGCTGTGTGGGGACCATGTGTTCCTGGAGCTCCAGGACAGTAGGAACTTCAAACATCCTGCCTGCGCTGTCCTCACCTGCTCCTGCCAGGATGGGTCAGATGGTCCTTGTTACACAGATGAGGTATGAGTATAGGAAGGGCTAGTGTCACTCCCCATCTAGACTGTGCCATCTGTCCTGGCAGAAAGCACATGCTTCTGCAGAGAGGGGCTAACAGCACAGGTTCTGGAGTCAGAGGGACCTGGGACAAGGCACTTAGCCACACTGACCCCAAGTACTGCATCTCCAGAACGGGAATCCAAATCTCCGGCCCTGGGATTTTGAGGGTTACTTGTGAGGACACATTTAAAGTGCTTCCTTGGCACACAGCCTGTTGCCACGGCCTGGCTCCACCATTCTGCAGCCCTGGACAAGTCATTCCCCATCTCTGGGTGGGATTATACCTGGCTGGTCCCTGGGTGTGAGGATCTAGTGAAGATCCAGTAAGGCCATAGAAGGCCAATGCCTGGTGAGCTGGCAGGGACCTCCTGGTGTTGGGCCTACAGTGGTGGGGCTTCTGCTGGACCAAAGGTTGGAGCTACAGGCCTTTTGTTCCCAGTCTGAGAAAGTTCCAGCTTACACGGTGAATTTGGTGCACTTTCTCCAGGGCTCTGTGCTGGCTGGGAGGCCTGAGGGCTTGCTATGGAACCTCCAGAACCCTGACTTCCACAGCAGCCATGAGGAGGAGACGCTCTAAAGGACACCCCAAACTGCTTGCAGGTAGAGAAGGGCATCGACCCCACAGAAGGCCTGTGGGGTTGTCTTTAAATTTGCTATATTTATGGGGAGGGCCAGGCCTAGTATGTGTGGTGGAATGAGGAAGGCAAGTTGCGATGCACCGTCCCTTTATGTAAAGTCACTTCTGTACATCTGTGTCTGCAGACACACGTGGGCCAGCCTAGAAGGACACTCAGCAAGCCAGGAGGGATGAAGCGTGGTTAGTGCACGTGACCAGATTATAGATATTCTCCATCACCTGCGTGTTCTTGCCACATCTCATTACAACCCACAATGCAGATATTTAAATAGACTCACCTTTTCATTACAAAAATATCTACTTTGTCCCAAGCAAAATATATCTGTGAAATCATGATTTTGATGTGATCATTATATTTTTAAACATACATTAAAATAAGTATATTTTGCTATTAAAATAAAAAATGTTCACCTGTGTGTCACCTGAGTTTTTTTCATATATTGCTTTTGAACAACTGGAAAAATAAATACATACTTCAGCTTCAGAGTTCAACTGCTGAAACTTGAACTCCAGCCCTGCTATTTACTACTGGGAATTTATTACTCAATAAATTCATAACCTCTTTAAGCCTCTTTTCTTTAACTTCACATAGCGGTAATAATGGCACCCACTGATAAGATTAAGAAGAAATAAAACAATTGATGAAAAATGATTGGCATGGCTCCTGCCATAGAGTAACCACTCAAATAAATGTGACTTAATGATTGGCCACAGGGACTGGGGCTTCATCACAGTGAGGTAACTGGTACTAGATTTGCCCTCCCAGTGTTAGCAACTAGAAAAGTGGCTGAAATAGGAAACACTCTTTTAAGACCATGTGAAACAGAAAATGCAGGACAATGATTTAGGGGAGAAAGAACAAATGAGGTGAGCCCTCATTTGTTAAAATCACCCCAGCTTTCTATCTGAAGACACTGCCATGGTGCATTTGTCAAAACTCATAGATCTGCACACTCAAACGTATGAATTCTGCTATATATAATTATATCTCAATAAAACTAACTAAAATGAAAGGCATATAAAAACCTGAACTATTTTTTTTATTCAAAATATTTTAACATTTACTTGTATGTATTTGTGGGGCACAGTATGTTGTTTCAATACGTGCATATACTGCACAATGATTCGCGTAGCTAGATAGCATGGTTTTGAACCCATTAGTCCACCACTTCTCCTCCTCCCTGCCCACCACTGGTAAGCATTACTCTACTCTCTACTTCTATGAGAACCACTTCTTTTTTTTTAGATTCCACATGAGTGATGTCATGCTGTATTTGTCTTTTTGTGCTTGACTCATTTCACTTAAAATGATGTTGTCCAGTTCTATCCATGTTGCTGCAAATAACAGGATATCATTTTTTAAATAGCAAAGTAGTATTTCATTGTGCATATATACAACAGGTTTTTCTTGTCCACTCATTCATTGATGAACATTTACGTTGATTTCATCTCTTGGCTGTTGTGAATAGTGCTGCAGTGAACATGGGAATGCAGGTGTCTCTTTGATATATTAATTTCAGTTCTTTTGGGTATATACCCAGTAGTGGGATAGCTGGGTCATAGGGTAGATCTATTTTTAGTTCTCTGAGGAACCTCCAAACTGTTTTCCACAGTGGATGTACCAATTTCTGCTCCCACCAGCAATGTAGGAGACCTCCTTTTTCTCCGCATCCTCTCCAGCATTTGTTATTTTTCATCTTGTTGGTAATAGACATTCTAGCTGGAGTGAGATGACATCTCATTGTGGTTTCAATTTGCATATCCCTGATGATTAGAAATGTTGAACTTTTTTTTTTTCATGTGCCTGTTGGCCATTTGTACGTCTTCTTTTGAGAAAAGTCTATTGAGGTTCTTTGCCCATTTTTTGATTGGGTTTTTTGTTTTTCTGCTGTTGAGTCATTTAAGTTCCTTCTATCTTTTAGATATTAGCCTCTTGTCTGGTGTGGGTCTTCTCCCATTCTCTAGGTTGTTTCTTCACTTTGTTGACAGTGTCCCTTGCTCTGCAGAAGCTTTTCAGTTTGATGTAGTCCCATTTGTGTATTTTTGCTTTAGTTGCCTGTGGCTTTGTAGTCTCTCCCCAAAAAGTGCTGCCCACTCTCATTTGGTGTAGCATTTCCCATATGATTTCTTCTAGTAGTTTGATAGTTTCAGGTATTAAATTTAGGTCTTTGATCCATTTTGAGTTGATTTTTGTGGATGGTGAGAGATAGGGGTCTACTTTCAATTTTCTACATGTGGATATCCAGTCTTGTCAGTGCCATTTGTTGAAGAGGCTGTCCTTTCCCTCTTGTATATTTCTGGCACTTTTGTCAAAAATCAGTTGGCTATAAGTGCATGGGTTTATTTTGGGGCTCTCTATTCTATACCATTGGTCAATTTGTCTGTTTTTATGTTGGTACCATGTTGTTTTGGTTACTATAGCTTTATAGTATATTTTGAAGTCAGAGAGTGTGATGCTTCCAACTTTATTCTTTTTGTTCAAGGTTGCTTTCACAACATGGGGACTTTTGTGGTTCCATACACATTTTGATTGTTTTTTCGATTTCTGTGAAGATGTCATTAGTATTTTGATAGGAATTGCATTGAATGCATATATTGCTTTGGGTAATGTGGACATTTTGATGTACATTCTTCTGATCCATGTACATGGGATATCTTTCCATTTATTTGTGTTCTCTACAATTTTTTTAACCAATGTTTTCAAGTTTTCATTGTAGGTCTTCCACTTCCTTCATTAAATTTGCTCCTAGGTATTTCTTTCTTTTTTTGGTAGCTATTGTGAATGGGATTACTTTCTCTATTTCTTTGCCAAAGAGAAATAGAGAAAGTAATCTATTACTGAAGCATTTAGAGATAAATTTAACATAAATTTATATGAAAATGCAAAGAGCCTAGAATTCATATTTATATTTATATTTTAAAAATATTAAAATAGGTTTCAAAAAGAATGAAGCTGGCAGACTACTCTAGCTGTCAAGGCATTTACATTAAATTTGGTAAATTTGCAGCAGTGGTTCTCAGCTAGGGCAATTTTTCCTCCAGGGAATATTTGGCAATGTTGGGAGACACTTTTGATTGTCACAACTGTGGAGGGGTGGTCATGGTATGATACTGGCATGTAGTAAGTACAGGCCAGGGATGCTGCTAAATATCCTATAATGCACAGGACAATCCTCCACAACAAAAAATTATCTGGCCCAAAATATCTATAGTGCCAAGGTTGACAATCTCTGATCTATAGTAGTCAAGGCAGCGAGTATAGATCAATGGAACAGAACAGAGTCCAGATATTGATTTCAAGGTATTAGGTATTTCAGTGTGGGAAAGAAAAGTCTTTCAAACCAATCATGCACAGTGGCTATCCAAATGGAAAAAATAAATCTTGGTCTACAACTCAAATCCTACCAATGAACTGGAAAGGAACCATAGGGCAAAATACAAAAGCTAAAGCTATAGAACTTATAGAACAAAGTAAGAAGAAATGTTTAGTCTTGGGGTAGGCAAAGATTTCTTAGATAAAATGTGAAAAGCACAAATGAAAAACAACGGAAAATTGGATTTCATCAAAATTTAAAACTTTTGTTTCCTAGAAAGACTTTGTTAATAAAATGAAAGGTCAGGCACACCTGGGAGAAAATATTCACACATATTTCTGACACAGGACTTGTATCTAGTACCGACAAAGAGCTCTTACAACACAACGGTAAGACAAACAACCTTATAAGAAACGGGCAAAACAGGGATGATAGCGTGATAGTATAAGTTCCCTATAGCCCATTCTTCCCATTTATATGACTAAAAACTGCAGGAAATACAAAAACTACCTACCTGAGGACTCTAAAAAGTAGACAAAATCAGATTGTGGAGGAGAGTCCAAACTTGCACATGGACAAGTGATCCATGCAGGGGAGACTTCCCAAGTTCTCTCTCTCTCTTTCCCTCCCTTCCTCCCTCTTTCTGTTTCTCTCTCAGCTATGCCCAGAGGGCAGGCTGCAATGACACAA
>NW_007733702.1:103281-105884 GCF_000696425.1 Galeopterus variegatus | reverse complement strand
ACCACTTTTTGAAGAGGCAATCTTTTCCCCATTGTAGATTTTTATTGCCTTTGTCTAATATTAGATGGCTATAAGCCTGAGGAGTGACTTCGAGTTCTCTATTCTACTCCACTGGTCTGAATATCTATTTTTATACCAGTACCATGCTGTTTTGGTTACAACAGCTTTGTAGTATAATTTGAAGTCAAGTGGTGTTATGCCCCAGGTTTATTGTTTTTGCTCAGGATTTCTTTGGCTATTTGGGGTCTGCTGTTTTTTCCATGTGAAATATAGGGTTGTTCTTTCCATTTCTGTGAAGAATGTCATTGGTATTTTGATGGGGATTGCACTGAATCTGTAGATCACTTTGGGTAGTATAGACATTTTCACAACGTTAATTCTTCCAATCCAAGAGCATGGGTTATCTTTCCATCTTTTTGTGTCTCCTTTATTTTCTTTCTGAAGTGGTTTGTAATTCTCATTGTAGATATCTTTCACCTCCCTGATTAAATTGATCCCAAGGTATCATTATTTCTTGGTGACAGTTGTAAATGAGATTAATTTCTTTATTTCTCTTTCTATTAATTCATTATTTGAGTATATAAATGCTACTGATTTGGTGGCATTTATTTTGTATTCTGCAATGTTACTGAAGTTATTAACCAGCTCTATGAGTTTTTTGATAGAATCTTTAGGTTTTTCTATATATAGTATCATGTCATCTGCAAATAGGGAAAATTTGACTTCATCTTTTCCAGTGTGGATTCCCTTTATTTCTTTCTCTTGCCTGATCGCTCTAGCTAGTACCTCCAATATATGTTGGATAGAAGTGGTGAGAGTGGACATCCTTGTCTTGTTATTGTCATTAAGGGGAAGGCCTTCAATTTTTCCCCATTCAGAATAATACTGGTGGTGGTCTTGTTATAAATGGCTTTTATTGTGTTAAGATATTTTCCTTCTATACCTAATTTGTTGAGAGTCTTTATCATGAAGGAATGTTGAATTTTGTCAAATACTTTTTCAGCCTCTATTGAGATAATCATATGGTCTTTGTCCTTGAGCTTGTTGATGTGCTGTATCACATTTATTGATTTTCATATGTTAAACTATCCTTGAATCCCTGGGATGAATCCCACTTGATCATAGAGTATAATTTTTTTTTAATATGTTGCTGTATTCCTTTTTTTTTTTTTTTTTCCTTTTTGTCTTTTTTCGTGTCCGGCAATGGATTGCAACCCTCAGTGTTGCGCCCGTACCAGACCGGGACCGGCAACGGGATCGCAACCCTCGGTGTCGCGCCCGCACCTCGCTCAGCCAGTGAGCGGGAACCAATCTGTATGTGGGATCCGAACCCTTGGCGGGAGCGCTGCCGCACTCCCAAGCGGCGCACTGTAGCAGTGCAGCACCAGGCCGACCCAATCTGTTGCTGTATTCTAATTAATAATATATTGTCAAGAATTTTAACATGTAGTTTCATCAAGGATATTGGCCTATAATTTTACTTTTTTGTTGTGTCTTTAGTTTTGGAATCAGAGTTATATTGGCTTCATAGAATGAGTTTGGGAGAATAGTGTCTGTTTCAATTGTTTGGAATAGTTTGAGGAGAATTGGTATTAATTCCTTTTTAAATGTTTGATAGAATTCTGCTGTAAAGCCATCCAGACCTGGAATTTTTTTTGTTGGAAGATTGCTAATTACCACTTCAATCTCCTTGCTTGTTATTCTGGAAGATTGCTAATTACCGCTTCAATCTCCTTGCTTGTTATTCGTCTTTTCAGGTTTTCAATCTCTTCTCAGTTCAGTCTTGTTAATTTATGTGTGTAAAAATGTATCCATATCTTGCAGATTTTCAATTTTTTGTTATGCAGTTCTTTATAATAGTCTCTAATGATTCTTTATATATCTGTGGTATCAGTTGTAATGTCTCCCTTTTCATTTCTGATTTTTATTATTTGGATCTTCTCTCTCCTTTATTTTGTTAATCTAGCTAATAGTGTGTCTATTTTGTTTCTCTTCTTGAAAAACAAACTTTCAGCTTTGTTGATCTTTTCTATTGTTTTTGGGGTCTCTATTTCACTTAGTTCTTTTCTGATCTTAATTATTTCTTTCCATCTACTGCCATTAGGTTTGGATTGTTGTTGTTTTTTCAAGTTCTTTGAGGTGGGGTGTTAGGTCGTTTACTTGAAGTCTTTGCATTTTTTTTTTTTTTTGATATAAGCATTAACTGCAATAAATTTGCCTCTTAGTACTGCTTTTGCAGTATCCCAGAAATTTTGGTATGATGTATCTTTATTTTCATCAGTTTCTAGAAAATTTTGATTTCCTGTTTAATTTCTTCTTGGAGCCATAAGTCACTCAGGAGCCTATTATTTATTTTCTGTGTATTTGTATAGCTTCCAGCATTTTGCTTATTGTTTATCTCCAGTTTTAGTCCATTGTGGTCTGAAAAGATTGTTTGCATGATTTCAATTTTTTAAAATTTCCCAAGACTAGATTTGAGATTTAATGTGTGGTCTATCCTGGAGAATGTTCCATGAGCTGATGAGAAGAAAGTATATTCTTCAGCTATTGGGTGAATTGTTCTGTATGTATCTGCCAAGTCCAGTTGGTCTAGGGTGTAGATT
>NW_007733702.1:99742-102898 GCF_000696425.1 Galeopterus variegatus | reverse complement strand
GGTGCATTTAAAGGTCAATATAATTTGTAATCAATTATTTTCTCCAAACTTATTTAAAAAACATATTTTGGTAGATTTCCCTGAAGATCTTCAGATGAAGCTTTCTTGTGGAATCATATTTACAACTGTATTTGTGTGATTGTGTTCTCTGGGAATTAAATATGCCTTTGGTGATATCACTCAACATTATAAAGTACAAAAAACTATTCCATCAGTTGCTCAAGAAACTTTTCTTTTGTACAGTTACTATTTTTTTGAAGTGATTTGAAATTGGCACCATTTTCCAGAACCTAATCAATTCAGCATTAAGGGTATCAAGGATAGGTGAATAATAATTAGGCTGCTTTTGCATTTCAATCACTAGTGATGTGGCAGACTGACATTCCTGACCTGCGACCCTCTTTAAGTGAAAGCCCAGGAAGATGCTGGTAATACGTACAGGTTACCCTGAGATATTGAAACAACAATTCCTGTTCTTGCTCTTCTCATCCATGGAATTTACTTTGAACTATGGACTTGTGGGTGCGACTGTTCCATACACAGGCCAGGGGAGAATTTCTGGTTCTCACAGAGAGCAAATAAGAAAATGGGACCCAGACAAGACATGGTTTTACATGACAAGAAAAACTCTGTATGGGAAAAGCTTTTCTAAATACCACTCAGACACACACACACAAAACAAACAAACAACAACAACAACAACAACAACAACAACAACAAAACCGGGGGGTGGTGGAGAGGAAGATATAACAACCACAATTTTTTTTTTGAAGTTCTTACAACAAGCAAATGGAGNTCAATATTTGTTCCCCTCCAAGAGACACTGTATGTCACTTTGCTCACAGGTGAAGTCCCCATCCTCCCTTAGGCTCTATCTACCCTCCATTTGGCTCTTTCCACACTGCTGCAACCATGAGGGGATTTGTGTCCTGTCCCCCTAGGGAGGACCTTCTCCTGCTTGTCTGAGAAAAAAAGCTCACTTCTAACCTTGCATTAACTTATCAGGTCCCCTCAGTTCTTCTTCTCAAAATGAGGTTCCCTGCTCAGCTCCTGGGGCTGCTGATGCTCTGGATCCGTGGTAAGGTCAGAAGTGAGATGAGTGGGAGAAGGGGTTTGAGGGTGAGCTCTTGGGTCTCCACTGTTTCCCATATGTGTTCTGAACATATTTTAGAGGCATATGCTTTGTTCCCCAAAGAATGACATTTGACATTGTGTTATGTGAGAATTAGAATTCGCTTAAAGGAAATAATGACTAGTGCTCTCATGAAAATCTTGAAAAAGAAAAAAATCCTCCTATGCCTTGGAAATTTTGGGCTTATTTTAGTATGTCTAATTTTTATGGTATTAGTCAATGTTTAAAAAAAAAAAAAGGATTGGTCAGAAATAAATACAAAAGGGAAATCATGAATATCACTTTTAATGTTTGCACAGAAGCTTGCATTTCTCTTTCATATTTTAGGATCCAATGGGGGATGATGGCCCAGACTAGTCTCTCTGCCCATCATCCCTGGAGAGCAGGCCTCCCTCTCCTGCAGAGCCAGTCAGAGCCTCTGACATAGTAATGGAAAGACATATTTGAATTGATACCTGCAGAAGCCAGGTCAGGCTCCTGATCTATGGGGTTTCCAACCAGGCCTATGGGGACCCAGAAAGTTTCAGTGGCAGCGGAGTAGGGACCGACTTCACACTGAAGATCAGCAGGGTTGAGGAAGAGGATTTTGGAGTTTATTACTGCCAGCAAGCTATACAACTTCCTTCCACAGTGACGCAGCCTGGAACACAAACCTCCCAACTGGCATGGCTAAGGAACTCACGCGTGTTTTTTGTCTGAGGAACAGTGCAGCAGATTATCTGTGTCTGTGAAAGAGGAAGATGTTGCAGATTTCATGGGATTAGTTTGCAGTTGACGGGTCTGGACCATGAGAGCCTCAGCTACACCTCAGGTACTACATGGTAAGACCTCATCAGCTGCAACAGCCTTACAATGGCATAAGCAGTAGGGACAATTTAGCCGGTCCCAGTGTCATGTGAAAGCCCGTTATGATGAAAAGTAGAGTTGAATGAAAGCTCTTCCTAATCCTCTCTGCCTTGCCTGTATATGACTAGAAAATTTAGTAGGC
Organism: Galeopterus variegatus; assembly: GCF_000696425.1. Taxonomy (NCBI): domain Eukaryota; kingdom Metazoa; phylum Chordata; class Mammalia; order Dermoptera; family Cynocephalidae; genus Galeopterus; species Galeopterus variegatus. Next base: position 100,778 of record NW_007733702.1, on the reverse strand, counting down.
ATAACAACCAGACACATGAAGCAAATGATTCAACAAAAGTTGAATATATGTTGGAAATTGCCAGTTTGAGGTATATTTTCCACAAGATGATACTTGGCAATATTGAAACATTGGTACTTTCTGTTTTCCAACTTCCTACTTCTTTACTGCTTACAGTAAACTACCCTTTCCATTATCACATTCAAAAAAGCATTATCCATGAGCCATCTTCAGGTAGAGAATGGCAGGGTATAATTAGTAAAAATGATTGATCTTTGAGTATTTGAATAGACTTTGTAAATTCAGAGGAGATATAAGATTCTAATGCCAAGAGACTGTGATTTCCCTGAACTACCTTTCACTGAGTGGAACAGGAGTTCGTGCAATTCTAAAAGTTGGCTTTGAAAAATAGACAGCAGAATTGAAAGATGGATAATGCAAAATTTCCAACATGTACAACAAGAAAAATGCAGAATTATATGGAATTTTCAGTTGTCTATAAAATTCTAAATATTTTAAAGGTATTTATCCCAGGTTCTACTTTAGAGATCACAAATTTGCTACTATAGTGTCATAAGAAAAGTTTGAAACAATACAGAAATGTGTTATTTTCAAGTGATAACATCTTTACCAGAAAATGAATCTGAATCTTATATTATAGTCACAAATGTATATAAAATGTATGTTTTTTCATTGATCTCATTTAAAACTGTGTTCAAAAGCTGTATCTGATCAAATAATGGGTCACATCAGTTACATATCATAACACAGTATGATGGACATAATAAGAAAGATTAAAACTGAACAACACTAAATCCTCCTTCTTGTTACTGATATAAAGTACATTTGTGGTAATTTTCTATCCCAAAATAATTGGATCCCTGCCAAGAGCAAATAAATTTTTGATTTGTCATTTGTTAGGTTTAACTGTTCTATATAAAAATTTACTTGCAAATCAAGCAAACTTTGAACACTCAAATTATGAAACATAAGACACTTGATATGTTATTTAAAAATACAGACAAATGCACGATTGAGCTTATGTGGTATCACAGAA
>NW_007733702.1:83936-98347 GCF_000696425.1 Galeopterus variegatus | reverse complement strand
CTACCTAAAGTACACATTTCAAAGATTTTCTTGTTAGGGACCTACTCATAAAGTCACCTTTTGTTTGTTTTGGTTTTATGTTAAATCTAAAAATGTATTTACATGATTCTTGAAATTAATTTTTGAGTGTAAAATTATATTTGTGCTATTTGAAGTTGATATTTACCATTTGCTAATTACTGTTACAGAGTCATCTATGAAATTAACTCTTCTGTGCTAGAAGTTTTGGTAGCACTGAATTGTTTCGTATATTACTTATCTCACATTGTTTGTATTTGCCATTGTTACTGAAAGTTAATTTTGCTGGAATAATTCTTGTTTGACACTTTTCTTCTTCTTTCTTCCTTCTTTATTTTTTTTGTGGCAGCACTTATAATATGTCACCCCATTCCCTTCTGACCTACATTGTTTCCAAGTAAAAGTCTGCTGTTAATATACTAGGGTTCTCTTGTGTCTGGGTGCGAAACTGTTCATTTATTCTACTTGCAGTTCATTGATATTCTTGGATATATAAATAATGCTCTCTTTTTTCTTCAGACAATAGGCAAGTTGTTAGCCATTATTTCATGAAATATTCTTTTCTGATTCTTTCACTCTCTTTTCTTTTGGGACTCCCATTATATATATGTTGGTTCAGTAGTGGTGTCCCACATCTCTGAGTGTTTGTTCTTTTTTCTTTTTTCTATTGACTCTCTGTTCTTTAGATTGCATAATATTTATCAATCTATCTTCAAGTTTATTGATTCTTTTCTCAGCAAATTTTAATCTACTGTTGAGCTTTCTAACATATTTTTCATTTTAGTTTGGTCTTTTCATCTCTAGAATTTGCCTTTGATTCTATCTCGTATATTGACATTATCTATTTCATGAGGCATGGTCTTCATACCTTCTATTACTTCTTTAAATTTAGTTTTGGTTAGTTCTTTAAGCATATTTTCATGATGAATTTCAAATATTTATCTTTTAAGTTTCACATCTGTTCTCTCTCATAGGCATTTTCTATTTCCTGTCCCCCCCATGTGGATTACACTCTTCTGTTTAGTTTCATATTTTCTACTTATTTGTTGAAACTGAACATTATTTTTATTGTGGTACTATATATAGAATAATATTTAAACTTTTAACGATTCACAATTTTATAATTAGTAGCATTAAATACATTCACAATGTTGTGTAAGTACTACCTCTATATACATGAAAGCTTTTTCATCACCACTGAAAACTCTCTGTCCCCATTAAATAGCAATTTCCATTTGTCCCCTCACCCTCCAGTCCAGTCAAAAATGAGTTTATTTATTCTAGAAATCTAACTTAAGTGTAATCATATAACATATGTTTTACTGTGTCTACTTTATTTCACTAAGTATAACATTTCAAGGTCAATACGTGTTGCAGTATATATCAAAATATCTTTCATTTTATGACTGAATAATACCTGGTTGTATGTATATGTCACAATTGGTTTATCCATTCATTTGTTAATGGAAATATACATGATTTCCACCTTTGGATGTTCTGAATAATGATGTAATGGAAACAGTATGCAATAGCTGTTCAAGCCCTTGCTTTCAATTTTTGAATGTATGCTTAGGAGTGGAGTTGCTTAGCCATGTGCTAGCTCTATTTTTAATCTTTCAGTGAATTTCCAATGTTTTCTCTAAAGGCTGTGGCATTTTACCTTCTCACCTGTAATGCACAAGGTTCCAATTTCTTCCTAGTTTCAACAACAGTTGCTATTTTTCTTTTAATTTAAAGCCATACTGGCTGATGTGAAGTAGTATCTCACAGATTTCAATGTTCATTTTATTAATGACTAATGTTGTTGAACATCTTTTCATGTAATTATGGGCTGTTTGTATATATTCTGTAGAGAAATATCCATTCAGTTCACAGCTCATTTTGAACTGTGTGAAAGTTTGTATTTAATTGTTATCATCATTTTTGTTGAGTTTTAGAAATTATTTACATATTCTGCATATTAATTACATATTAGATATGTGATTTTCAAAAATTTTTTCCCATTTAGTATTTTGTCTTTTCAACTTTTTAATAGCATTCTAATAATTTTGTTCTTTGGGGCTATATTGATGGATCACCTTGTAGTGAAGATCTGAGGAATGTTGGGTCCGGCCTGTCCCTCATGATTTATCCAGGGGTCCCGTGTTGGCATGTACAAGGGAGGAAGGAAAGGGATCATGAAATATGTTCCTCCCCTCATCTCCTCCATCCATCCTGACTCTCCATGCACTGCCCAGACCTGACAAGTACAGTCCCACCTGTGGGCCTTTGTCCTGCACACTCGTTCTGCAGGGTGCACTCATACCTCAGTCCCAGGTGTGCCTTTTTGTTCTCATCATCAGGGAATTGCCGAAGAGAACCTCTTAGGGAGGTCTTCTGACCATCCACTCCATGGAGCTCTTGCTCACCACTCCCATCTGTAGTTGACATTGCTTGGACAAATTCCTTTCATAGTACATATCATTGATGGAGTTGTATCTGTCTTATTTAATGGTTGATTTTTCTGATTCCTCCCACTAGAATACTAGAGTGAAACCCCATGAGAACAATATTTTGTCTGCTTATCAATGTCTAAAACCATGTATGGTGGGAATAAATAAATGAATTCTTGTGGGCCGAGGTTGAGCACCACAAAAAATCAAGTAATAGCTGTCTTCTCAAGCTGTCAGAAAAAAAAAAAAAAAAAAAAAAAAAAAACGACAGCACATGAACATAAATGAAACCTATCTGGGAAGTCATGGGACCTACAACAAAATTATACTAATAACTTCAAAATAGCTTTAAGTAGAAAAACAACACCTTATTTCAGCACCAGAACCATGAGTCTTTGCAGAAATATAAGGATGTCTGAAAAAACTGACCAGAGACAGAAAAGAGGTTGGTCTTAAATCATGCCCATAAAGAGAAAATCCACTTTTAATTGACCTAATACAAAAGAGTTTTGGTCTGTCAGGCAGAGGATAAAGGGAAAGAATTCATCATGTGCCCAGGACTCAAGGAAGCAATGTGGAAAGGCAACCCTCCCAGGCAAAAAAAGAGAGGAGGGGCTGGCTTTAGAATCTGGGAGGTAAAGGGAGTAAAAAGCAGAGCAGGTAAGTTTCAAATCCTGCAACAACAAGTAATTAAAAAAAAATAGTGGAAGAAGGTACCAAACCTCCTCCTTCCATCCCTTGCATTTGGCAGTGAATTTCTAGTTTTGATACCTGACTATGGTATTGTAAGAAAATTACATTTTCATTATGGAATGCACCAAATTATTTGGGATTTGCATGTCTGTAGCTTACTCTCAGAAGTATCAGGGGAAAGATGTGAATTTATATACAGAAAGAGAATGAGAAAGCAAACAGGGCACAGTGTTTGCAGTTGGGGAGCTGGGTAAAGGCATAAGGATGTCTGAATTATTTTTGCAATTTTCTGGCAGTTTGAAATTAATTGAAAATAATAGAAAGCTCTCCTCAATGCTCACTGCCAATGGCAGCCACTTGGGAGCCACAGCTCCACCTGAGGGCTACAGGTGCAGTGTGTGAGTCACCTCTCCCTGCACCTCCCTTCTACCTTTGTGACTTCAATAACTATTTATGGAAACAGGAACTTGGAAGACCAGGAACTATACTGCTGACCACCTTCGGTGCTTTCTTAAGAAAACTGGGATGAAATAGATTGAACTAACTTTAGGTTGTTCTTTAGAAGCACCATGACCAAGTGCATGGGAGAAAGGACAAAGTGCAAAAACGGAACAAAAAATCACACAAGCCCAGTATAAATCCTTTATCCACCACACAAACTCTTTCTCTCTTATTACCTTAGCATTTATCTTCTATGCAACACTTTTCCAAATGATTCCCAATGATAGTCCCCAAATAGAAACTAGCTAAACAACCATCATTTTTCATCTTTTGAATGAGTAAGTCCAGGTGTTTTAATTTGTCTCCATCTAGTTAATTTTCATGGCTTGGGGATCAATTGCCATCTGGATTGGAATAAGTTTTATTTACCTTATCAAATTTTATTAATATTACCCTTTATTATTAATTTAACTAATTTATTATTGCTATGTAAACCTAACCCTGACTCTTTGGTTCTGCAATAAATTAAATTTCATTTCTGATCACATATAATAATAACACAGGACATGTGCTGGACAGTGATTGACAGGGTTGGGCTAGGTGTATTTGATAGTATAGCAGAAAAGAGCAGAAAAGAGAATGAAACATTAAGGTAACACATCCAGAGAGTTTATTTTACCTGATCTTCTAGGTGGAATCTTTATAAACACAGGACAGAAAAAAAGACTGAAGTTAAGAATCACATTAAAAAGTGTCACTTCATATGAGACCAACCAAACTAAAGACAACAGTGGCTATGACAATGGCAAGTATAAATATATGTCAAACAACAGTAATGGAGATGACCTGATAATCAGATACTTTCACATAGATATTTTGTCATCAAATCTAGGAAGATAATTATCAGGTTGTAGCAAAACCAAAAGCTGAAAGGCAGAGGGAAGTCAGAAGACAGATGCCACTTGCAGCTGAAGACAAGAGTCAGAGAAAACATGCTGGAGGAAGATGCTGAATCCTGGGTGGATGGAGCTAAAGGGGAGAGGGAGCTGGGAGAGAGACAGCTAGGGCTGAAGAGAAGCAGGATCAATCACCTCCTATGTGCAAAGGTGACAAAATATCCTCACCTCTAGGGCTGTCTCCAATCAGAAACCTATTCCCTGGTTCCAAGATTTTCCTTCTTAAAGGTCCTGAGAGTGAGGATGACCCACAAGAGTCCTTCTATAAACCCTCCAGATTGAATGCATTTCTTCCACTTGCGACAGGGACATGTGAAGAAAATGAGATTCTCTCAGCCTAATTGGGTGAGAGGCTCTATGTAGTAGATGCTCCCAATTCCCCATGTGTTCTGAAAACTGTTTTGTACTGTGGTCCTTTCACATTAAAAAAAAAGAAGAAGAAAGAAAGAAAGAAAGAAAGAAAAAGAAAGTACACACACAAAAAAAAATGCACCAAAACCAAGCAAACTAAAAACAAACAAACAACAACAACAAAAAAAAAACAAACAAAAAAAACCTTCCACTGTGGTGGTCAGTGGCTAGAGGTAAAGAAATTATTTTTTATGGAGTTATGAGTATGTTGAATCAGACCTTTCCCCTCTGGGACCTCCTGAAGAGTGTGACATGTGTCTCCAGAAGTTTTGGGGCACACGTGGGGGATGCATGTCTGATTTCTGTCTGAGGAAACTAAAGCTGAGCCTGGGCTGATGTGCTGCTCTGCAGGGGAGGGTGGAGAGATGACAGGTGGGTTCTTTGCAAGCAGCAGTGACTCCCAACACTGGAGAGGGCTGACTGCTCTGCTCGGACATGGAGGCACTGGAAGAAGCTGGATCCAGACAAGGAAAGAGAGCAGAAGCTCACCAGATGCTCCCCCAACTCAGACAACAGCCCATGGTGAGCCCAGCTGGGGGAGGGGCGGACCTGGACAGTAAGTGCCGCTTCAGAGGACGAGCATTGCCCTGCACTCAAGGGAGACTCCACTGTGATAAGAAATGTCCATAGAATGCTATTATTTAAGAGTTGCTGGAAAAGGCAAGAGACTTGCCAGAGATGTCACACAAGGGACAAGAGCAACTGGCCCCAGCGGGAAAACCTAGTCTCATAAGGGAGAGTGATAAAGCTTATGTCTGATTGCATCTCCTGATCCAGCTTGTTTAATAAACAGGTAAACAGTCAAAGTGCTAAACCCACACTGAGGAAAGCTGACAAAGACAAACCAGCCATTCTACTGTTCCAGGGTCACAGCTCAGTCAACAGAAAAGTCCACACGTGAAAGAGCAAAGCACCAAGTAGGGACAGCAGTGTCTGTGTGCCACAGTGACAGGGACAGATGAGCCGTGTCTGAAGCCTAATGGCGAACTGCTTCTGTGCTTTTTCAAGAGATACTGTGGTGCATCTCAGAACCATGCCAGCTGCACCCTCCTCGGTACCAGACACTAATTATCTATTTTCTCCCACATCTTATCATGTTGCTCAAGGCTTGCTCACTGTCCACCTGTTTATGTATAAGAAATTCAAAATTTATTTTATCCACCAAACAAGTTAGGTCCTCCACGAAGAAAGTATCAAACAAGGAGGAGGATGCTGAGATTTCAGGTCACCAGCAAAGTCTCTGAGGCTGCCACTGTCACACTCAAGCCTAAGAGAACCCCCCACTGCTGAGGGTGCCGGTGAGTCTGAGCTATTTCTCCCCCCAGCAGAATCCACAGCTGAAACACCTGTCGCCTTGTTTTCAGGAGGCTTAGATCGTCATCAGTAGAGATGCCACAATACTAAATCTAGTTTGAATGTGAGAACATAATGTCAGCATTTTCAGAAAAATGTGTTGTAAATACAAAATGAATAAAACAATACAGTTTTATAAACTATATTTGTAGCTAATAAGAGATGTCTAAAACTACAGATCAGAGAATAGTCAACAAGAGTTGTGAAACTATGTGTTTTTACACAGAATCCTTGCAGAAGTATGACTGTGTATTTCACAAAGAGCCTAAAATACTAACTCTTGGAACACATAAAAACTTGCAAAATCTGGATCTCTTGATTCCAAAGGCAGGAACTGTGTGAAAAGGCTGTGTGGCATGTTTATTTCTCATGTGTGACCTGAGGAAAGCCACAATTAAAGAAGAGTGCAACGGGTATGAACAACACACACACACACACACACACACACACACACACACACACACACACACATCAAAAGTAACCCATTCTTTTGGTGAGAAGACTTGGAAAAGGGACGTCTGTGAATGCAGGAGAACGGGGTCACTGTTTTCTTTATTCTTTCTCTCTGGTCATAAATATTGACTGATACAGAAGTGGTTGTGTCCGGAAAGACACCTATATGCTTGAATAAAAACTCATCTTTCTCGCCAAATGAAACAGTAAAAGGAACCCTGTGGTCTCATGAGTGTAAAGAAATTCTCAGGATTTTTACCTCTTTTTTCCACTTTGTTTTGGATAGAGAGAGGCTGTACTTATGCAGAACTGTGTGGCTATGTGGGAAAATAAAACTTTGAGAGAAAGTGGAAAAAACCAAGACTTTTAATAGTCAAATTGTGGTGGAGGAAGGTGATTACTGAAAGTGGAGATAATTTACTGCTGTAAATGAAATATTTATAAACCTTGTGTCAAGCTAATGATTTATTTCATCTTGATCAGAAAACACTCCCCCCCGCCACCTCCCAAAGTAACACAGACTTTGGTAAATAAAATATGGTGTAAACCAAAGTGAAAGTCTCAAGTTAACATTAGAGTGGCACGTGCACATCACAGAGAAACATCATGGCAAATCGTTGAAAGCAGAACTTATACTGGAACCATTGCTCGATAAAGGCATGACAGAGCTCCCATCTGAAACTAAAAAAACCCATAATAACAACAAAATAAAATTCTCCAGAGGTTTGTAACAGAATTCAGGATAATGTTCGCTATGTTCAGCATACAATTTGAAATAATTTGACATATATAATATTAGAAAATTGTGACCAATTGTCAACAAAAGAGAAAATTAATGAATTCTAATGAAGAGATTATCCCCATATAGAAATTTTCAGACAAAGGCTTTAAAGAATCTGGTATAACCATACCCCCATGAGGTTAAAAATAGAAACTTTTGAAGTAAACACAAAGACCTAATTTCCCAGATGAAAATTTGAAACTCCTTATTTAAAAGTTTCATCAGTATTATGTTTGCATTTTTTAATAGTGCAGTTTTTGGGGACAGGGATCCACAGCTTTCATATTCTTAATGGACTATGTAACTCCCTCAAAACATGAAGGGTAGAATTTGCTGTCGGGAAGTGCCACTAGAGGGCGCACATCAGCCAGCAGAGGGAGCATGAATGTGCTGCAGGAACAAGCGCCCAGCGAGAGCCACAGCCTGGAGTCCAGTCCCTGGAGGAAGAGCCCAGGCGCACAGCGTGAATAGTCACTTTGAATAGTTTAAGTAGACACAGTATTTTTTTCCCCATTCTTTCACATGGTGTGTTCCAAAGTATAAACAATATTAAAAAAAAAAAAAAAAAAAAAAAAAAACAGTGAAATTTTAGAACTGAAAACCATAATATCTGACATAAAATATTTCAAATGGATGAACCCGAAAACAGAAAGGATGTGACATTGAAGACAGTGAATGAACTTAAAAATAAATAGAAATAAACCAATCTGAAACATAGAGATAAAGGATTGGTAAAAAAAACAAAAACAAAAAGTGGCACTCAGATACAAGTTGGAAAATATTAAAAGGTAACAAATTAATGTAATTGAATTTCCCAGAAATGTTTGAATAAATAATGGCAGAAAATTCACAAATTTGGGAAGGGAAATAAATTTACAAATATGAGAAGCTCAGTAGGACCAACAAGTTATCAGCTTAAAGAAAACCAAACTCTGCAACTTCAGAAAAACAGTTGCTGGGGATAGAGAGTGATATGACATAACAAGTAAAACAGTCAATTCACTAAAAAGAAATGGGAATTCTAAATATGTATGCAGTTGACAACAGCTTTCAAACACCTGAAGACAAAAAGTACCACGTTTCCTCAAAGGGTGTGTCTTTCATAGACATGTTTATGTCCGGATACTCAGGACTCTTGAATACCCAGTGAACTGAACGGATTGCATGTTACTTTGAGGAAATGTGGCACATTTTGTGTTTCTGCAGATAATGAGTTAGTCCCTTAATAACCTTAATGATGGATAAGGCCATTCCAAAATATGTTAGAATACATTTAGCACATATTCAAAAACTGCTTTTCTTCATTAAAAAATATGATACAATTTTAAACAGAAATGTTACAAGTACAGACCAAATTATTCTCCTCTGAACCACTTGAGAGTAAGTTGAACGACTGAGAGCCCCAACCTCTTATCCTTTACTATGTATTTCCTACAAATGCAAAATTATTCTACATAACCCAGTACGATGGTGGAAACAAAAAGTCAGCATTATTATATTACTATATGTAACCTAGAGGATTGTTTCAGGTTGTGACAGTTGTACTCAGAATGTCTTTTGAAACAGACTCATCCAGTCCAGAAGCACATGCTGCCCTGTCTCTTTAGTTTCTTTCAGTCTGGAATAGTTTTCAGTTTTTCTCCGAATTTCATGATCTTAATGCTTTTGATGATTATATACCAGTTATTTGGTTGAATGTCACTCAGTCTGGATTTGTTTGCTTTCCTCATGGTGAGATTCAGGTGACACATATTTGGCAGGAACGTCCAGTACTGATACTGTCTTCTGCTCATGGCCTCCCATTAGGTGTTCCATAATTTCAGTCAGGCCCATTACTGATGACATTCACTCAGTTTCTAAGTTAAGGTGGTATCTGTCTGATTTCTGTCCTTCATTTGAAATTAATAAAAATTTGTCTAAAACTTCCTTGATAATTCATGTACTTATTCCTCATTAAATAGCCACTTAAACTCATGGGTTCATATTTTCCTTAATAGATAATAATGTTAAGATTGCTAGTGGTCCTCAGAAAGTTCATGGAAAATGCATATTATGGAAACAGCTATGCATAGATTGCATTTTTTTTTTTTTTGGCACCAACATAAACTCATACTATCTCGTTTAGTTTATCAAAGGCAGATACCCCATATCTGGGCATTTTCTGACAAATCACAAGCACTTCTTAAAATTCCTCTTCTACTCACCACATCTCTGAGTGGTAGAACTGATAACTTCGTACACCAAGATTATCAGGGAATCGGAGCAATGACAAAGCCTTTCTGCTCTCAATACTATGCACAAGTCCCAAGGGCAGGGAGCCTGAAGAATATCTTTGAGCTTCTGAGGTTGTGTTATATCTGGGAGACATTGTCTTAGATAAAGAGATAGGAAGGGAAGCAGGTCATGAACTCCGAAGAGAGCAGTAGAACACTGTTAATAGGACGGCAGACTGACTCTTTCCTCTGGTTCCCAGAAAGAAATGTGATCTTGGCAGACAAATCTGTGCTTCCTGGTCTGATGTGGAACACATGGGGACACTGGGCCTCGCTGACTTACTGAGATAAGACAACCCTTCAGGTGTGCCCAGCCCTGCCTAAGCCCCTGTGATTTTCATCTTTCCTGAGCACAGCCCACCAGCCTGAAGACTTATTCAGTGGCTGGTCACACCCTGTGTTGGAGTCAGTCCGCACGTAGCATGGATATGAAGGTCACCGCCCAGTCCTGGGGCTCCTGTTGCTCTGGCTCCCAGGTAAAGGGGAAGAACACTACAAATTTACTCTGCTACTGTGTTCAGTGCTTCCTGGCTCTTTAGGGAAGTCCTCTTATAAGATGGTTAAACAGGTAGTAATTTGTCTTTATGTTTCCCATCCTCAGGTGCCATGTGAGACATCCAGATGACTCAGTCTCCAACCTCCCTGTCTCCATCTCTAGGAGACACAGTCACCATCACTTGCCAGGCCGGTCAGGGCATTAGCAAGTGGTTAGCCAGGTATCAGCAGAATGCTGGAAAAGCTCCTAAGCTCCTAATCTATGCTGCATCCAGTTTTCAAAGTGGGGTCCCCTCTAGGTTCAGTGGCAGTGGATCTGGGACCAATTTTACTACTGCCATCAGCAGCCTGGAGCCTGATGATTTTGGAACTTATTACTGTCGACAGCATAGTAGTACCCCTCCCACAGTGTTACAAGCCGGAACATACACCACGCAGGGAGGCAGAACTATGAGGCTGGGCTATCCCAGCTGTTCTTCCTGGTGCCTTGATCTGCTGAGAGCATTTCTCAGGTGCAATGAGACTCTGGAGGTCACCAGAAGGTTTGGTAGAAGGAGCCAGGGAGGCTCCTGTGAACCCTAATCCTCTTTGTTTCTCCTCTGCCCCAGCAGCACAGACATGACAAGTTCTCTCCCAATTTTATGAAGAACAGATATCATAACATGGGAGGAGTTTGAAAAAAAAAGCCACTTTAGGTATTTCAAAGAGGATTTTTTTTTTAAATTTCTATATACGGGTCATGAGACTCTGAACTATATCCTATAGAACAAAACATGACCCGTACTTATCTCCATATCCTCAGATCAACTCAAAATAGATTAAAGACTGAAATATATGTCCTGAAACTGTAAAAATCCTAAAAGAAAACACAGGGGAAATAATTCTGGGAGTAGGATTGGGCAGAGAGTTTATGAATAGGACGCCCAAAGCACAGGCAACACAAGGAAAAATAAATTGATGAGAGTATATCAAACTAAAAAGATTCTGCATATCAAACAAAACAAATAACACAGTGAAAAGACAACCTACACAGTGGGAGAAAATATTTGCAAACTAAGCATCCAACAAAGGATTTATATCCAGAATATACAAGGAACTCAAACAACTTAACTGTAAAAACACAAATAACCTTATTTAAAAATTGGCTAAGGAGTTGAATAGGCATTTCTCAAAAGACGATAGATATACAAATGGTCAACAGAAAAAAAAGTGCTGGACATCACTCAGCAACTGGGATATGCAAATGAAAACCACGTTAAGTTATCATCTCACCCCAGTTAGACTGGCCATTATCAAAAAGACAGAGACTAACAGATGCTGGCAAGGATGCAGAGAAAGGGGACCCACTGGTGGTGGCACGTTAAATTGGTAGAGACATTAAGGAAAATTATAAGGATTTTCGCAAGCAACTACAGACAGAACTGTCATATGATCCAGCAGTTCCACTGCTGGGTACATACCAAAAGGAATGCAAATCATCAAGTTGAAGTGATATCTGCACTCCCGTGATTATTGTAGCTCTATTTGCAATAGCCAATGGAACCAAAATGTCCATTGTCAGATGACCAGATAAGGGAAATGTGCTGTATTTACACAATGGAATACTATTCTGTCAGGAAAAAGAAAGAAATACTGCCATTTACAGCAGCATGGGTGAATTTAGAGAAAATCATGTTAAGTTTAATAAGCCAGGCAGAGAAAGAGAAATACTATATGTCCTCACTCATAAGTGGAGCCAAAAAAAAAAAAAAAAAAAAGGAAAGAAAGAAAAAAAGAAAGGTACAGCAATCACAATAATACATTCAACTTTCAAACAGAGAACAAAACTGAGGTTAGCATATGTGGAAAAGGGGGAGGGAAGTAAGGGAATTATTGGTAAAGGGCCATGAATATCGATTGCAGTGTGTAATGTTGAATGTACTAATTATCCAGACTTGAACATCACATATTCCATGCAGGTATTGATAATCAATGTTGTTAACTATAGATATGTTCAGTCAGCTATGTTCCAATTAAAAATAAATAAAATGATTTTTTTTAAAATACTATATGTGCACAGTAGCCAAAGATGCACATTGTGGGAACAGGAGATTCTCTGGTTTTCCTCCAGAAGCCAGTTTATAAGCTGCATAACCATGTGGTTCTCAGAACTGTCTGGGACGCCCAGGGGTGCGGGTGCTGATGCTCTCCTGCAGCACCTCTCCAGGTGACTCTCCAGTCCTCACCTCTGTCCCTGTGTTAGGCTTCAGGCACTGATGGATAGTATCCAATCTTCCTCTTTTGACTTCCAAATCTCAGGACCCGTGTTAACAGCTCTACAGGAAACCAGGCAGGGAAAAGCATTTCTGGCAAATGTACTTCCAGAAAGATAGTGATGATGGGAATGAGCAGCTGGCAACCCAGTGCTGTCACTATTTTGCAACTCTCAGAATTTGCCAGTTTGGGGATGACACCAGAAAGCACTTTGACGTGCTTCCAAATATCAGCAAGTCTGGGATTATAGCAGGAAGATTTCATGGATAAATAGAAAAAAAGGAATCACAGGAAAAAAAATATTGAAATCATGTGAAAAAAAATTTTTAAAAAGACTTTGTTGACAAAATGTATACATACAGATGTAAGGATATAACCTTCTTTTTCTTTAATGTAAGAATTGTTGCTACTCAAAATCTGTCCGAAAGCCAGCAGCATCATCAGCATCACTGAGAGTGTGCAAATAACAGACCCACCTTAGTCTTGCTAAATGACAATGTATATTTTAACAAGATTACAAAGTATCTATTGAAGGAATAAGAAGCTATGTTTTAGGAAATATTTACTTCAGTTAAAGAGGTTTTTGCAAGTTTCGAATTTTGTTTTTATTCATTGAGGCCAGTTAAGGAAATCCGTGTAAAGTCACGTGCTCAAAAATTCCATTATTTTATCATTAACATGTAATTAAATTTGACTTTTTAAATGCCAAATGTTGAAAAATATTATTGGTCAATAGTATAATCAAGTACTTTGAGAATTAAATGGAGGAAATATTTTCTAAAAATCTGAGTAATTCCAAAGTCAAAAGAATAAAGCCAAATTTTGGGTATGACTGTTGCATATGTTCAAACTAAAATTTGCTTATCTCTTGACTTTAGGATACTGGTTATTGCACTAGGTAGTCACTGCCACTTCAGCTATGGCTGTAGATCAAACCAAATCCATGGGCTGGAGACAAGCTCAGTGACCTGCAGCAGAACCACCCAGCAGATGCCTGTCTGGATCAGCTGCACCACTGTTAGCATGAACATCTGTAAACATGACAGTCATGATTAGCCTGGTAAGTCCCTGCATTTTTGAGTGGCTTATTGCAAACCCTTATTGGTGTAAAACTGACTAATACAATATTGAATATCCACACATACAGATAGATACATTTTATGAAAACTGATGAAATTAATATGCATGCTTAAAAAACCATTCATAGCAAGATAGAAAACACAGAAGAAATCAAACTCTAAAAGGTATTTAAATAAACAGTAAAATTTAGCTCATTTATATAAAATATCTAACAAAGAATGTTAGTGCTAAGTTTACCTATCTATATTAGTACTTGTGGTTTTCTTTATTTCATAGGTGTTTTAGTGTTACAGAGAAATTCAGCAGAAATTAAATGTCGTTCCCATACCCTCCCCCCACCCACATACACATTTTCTCCTAATATTTATGTATTATAGTAGTATGGTATATTTGTTATTATTTTGAATCAATATCGATATATTATTATTATTAACTTAATTTTACCTTAGGCATCCCTCTTTGTATTCTATACTTCTATGGTTTTGCCACATGCATAATATCATTTATTCACCATTACAGTGTCATACAGAATAGTTTTCCTTCCCTGAGAATCCTCTGTGCTTCTCCTATGCATTTCTCTCTGCCTCCTTCCCTCATACTCTGAACATACTCTGAAATCCTGCTGACTACAGTAGCTTTTTCTTCCTGTTACATTAAACATTTATCATTTGTTTGTATGGGAAACATTCAAAATCCTTTCTTCTAGGTAAGTGAAACTATAGGATAAATTGCTGTTAATTAGAGTCACCCTATGGTGCTACAGGACACTAGA
>NW_007733702.1:74881-82427 GCF_000696425.1 Galeopterus variegatus | reverse complement strand
TCATTTGTTTGTATAGGAAACATTCAAAATCCTTTCTTCTAGCTAACTGAAACTATAGGATGAACTGCTGTTAATTATAGTCACCCTATGGTGCCATCGGACACTAGATCTTATTCCTTCCATCTGGCTGTGCTCATGTATTCCATAACCAACCTCTCACTATGTCCCCTCCCCCCTCGCCCTTCTAGCCTCTGGCTCCCACCATCCCACTCTACACTTCTACGTGATTAGCTTTCTCAGCTTCCACATATGAGTGAGAACATGGGGTGTTTCTCTTTCTGTTTCTATCTTACTTCACTCACCATAGCGTCCTCCAAGCAAATCCATAGTGCCACGAATGACAGGATTCCATTCCTTTTCTTCAGCTGCCTAGTATCCCACTGTGTAAATGTGTGAGATATATACATATACATACAAACACACAAAGATAACATATACATACACACACACAAAGCTGTATTTATATATATGTCTATATTAAATTCAAATGTATATTTAAATATTTATATCACATTTTCCTTATCCAGTCATCTGTTGATGGACACTTTGGCTGATTCTGTATCTTGGTAATTGTAAATAGGGCTTCAATAAACATGGTAATGCAGGCATCTCTCTGACATACTGATTTACTTTTCTTTGTTTATATACCCAGTAGTGGGAATTCTAGATCATAATTTAGAACTATTTATAGTTTTTTTTTAGGAAACCCTGGAATGTTTTCAAAATGGTTGTACTAAATTAGATCCCCACCTATATAAGAGTATAAGAGTTTCCTTTTCTCTGCACTCTCATCAGCCTATGTTATTTTCTGCCTGTTTTATAATACCCTGTATTAGTCCATTTCTGTTGCACTTATAACAAAATAACTGGAATTGGGTCCTTTGTAAGAAAACAAAATTCAGTGCTTACAGTTTTGGAGGCTGGAAGGTCTAAAGTCCAGGGTAGACATCTCCCGAAAGCCTTGGTGGTGACAGTACTGCAGGGGTCTCACAAGGCAGAGTGGTGGAGCAGAGAGAGAGAGAGTCTCACTGCTTTCCTTTCCAAGCCCTCAGAACCATGCCCATGACCACCATTATTAATCCATCCATTAGGCATGGTCCTACAATCTAATCACTTTTTCAAGGCCCACCT
This sequence comes from Galeopterus variegatus, assembly GCF_000696425.1. Lineage (NCBI taxonomy): Eukaryota > Metazoa > Chordata > Mammalia > Dermoptera > Cynocephalidae > Galeopterus > Galeopterus variegatus. The sequence continues at coordinate 81,296 of NW_007733702.1, read as the reverse complement.
TTCAATTACCGTAGTAGGATTTCTCACCCCAACAGTTACAATAGGAATTAAATTCCAATATATGAACTTTGGAGGACACAAATCAATCAATCAATACACAGCATCCATTCTAACTGGAGTGAGACAATATCTCATTTTGGTATTGGTTTGCATTTCCCTCATGAGTAGAGATGTTGAACATTTTTTCATATACCTGTTAGCCATTTGTACATCTTCTTTTGAGAAAAGTCTATTCTGTTCATTTTCCCATTTCTTAATCGGATTTTTAAAAATTGTTGAGTCATTTGAGTTCTCGAACATTCCAGATATTAATTCCTTTTAACATGCATAGTTTATAAATATTTTATCCCATTCTGCAGGTTGTCTCTTCACTCTGTTGATTATGTTCTTTTCTGAACAGAAGCTTTTTAGTTTGATATAATCCATTTTGCTTATTTTTGTTGTTGTTGCTGTTGTTGCTTGTGCTTTTCAGGTCCTCTTCATAAAGTCATTGCTTAGCCTGATGTCTTGAAATATTTTCCCTAAGTTTTCTTCTCATAATTTTATATATTTTTACTTACATTTAAGTCTTTAATCAATTTTGAGTTTATTTTTATTAAAGGTGAGAGATAGATAAGGGTCTAGTTATTCTTCTGCATTTGAATTTCTAGTGTTCCCAGCGTCACATATTAAAAAGACCATCTTTTCTTCTATCAGTTCTCTCTTTGCCTTTATAAAGAAACAGCTAGCTGTAAATACACTGCTTTAGTTCTGGGTTTTCTAATCGGTTCCATTGGTCTGTGTATCTGTTTATATATCACTACCTTGCTGTTTTGGTAACTATAGCTTTATAGTATATTTTGAAGTCTGGTGGTGTGATGACACTAGCTTTATTCCTTTTGCTCATGATTCCTTTGGCTGTTTAGGATTTTTTATGGTTCTCTACAAATTTTAGGGTTGTTTTTCCTACTTCTGTGAAGAATGTCATTGGTATTTTGATAGGGATTGCATTAAATCTGTAGATCACTTTTGGTAGTATGGTCATTTTCCCAATATTAATTTTTTGAAACTGTGAACCTGGAGTATTTTTCCTTTTTTTGTGTGTGTGACCTCTTCAATAGCAATACTTGAGTTATGAGAAGGAGACTCCAGCTATGTAATACAGACTTATGGAAAATTATTAAGCTCACACTTCATAAATAAAACATGTTTATACATAAGTGTGCATATGTGTTCATATAAAATATGCATGCAGATATATTTATAAATTGCGGCACAAATTTGTATCTACATATATTCACATGTAAAGAAACTTACATGACCATATATGTGTGTATACATGCATACACTCGCACACGCACATACAACACATGCATATGCACAAAATTATCAGGTGCCAATGAAATGACGTTCAGACTTTCTGGTCTACAGAAAGAGTTATGGGAACCTAGAGGATGGAGGAATGTCAATCAAACAGATCCCTTAACATGGGATGAATCATACATGCATTTTGTTAGATAGATTTCTTTTTACACTTATCCTTTTCCTTAATGTATCACATATATAAAGTACTGGTTTTTATTTCTCTTTTACAATACAGATCTCAGGTTAAATTCATGACCCACAAGAAAAGATGGATGCTGACCTGAAGGGATTTGGTTTTCTCCATAGTTTGGGTAGCACCAAGTGTGCTATTATTTCTGAAGAAAAGACTTGCATAATGTTAGGCAGTAACACATGGCCCTTGATGTTTTTAGAAGTGAGAGTTTGCATTGGCCAGTTGGCTCTGTTGTATAGAGTGCAAGGTCACTCTAACACCAAGGTCAAGGGCTTAGATCCCCTTACCGGCCAGCCACACACATACACACAAACACACACAAAAGTAAAAATGCAATTGAGTTGAGAAAATGTGCAGTGGTGAAGGAAAGGCACAAGGGGGTGTAAATCACCCGTGCACCCATGAAAACAGATGAACCTGAAAGAGACTGAAATGGGGATGCAAACAGTAAGGCACAGGCTGCAGTCCATGAGGTCAGATCTCACAGCTTGTGGCAAAGCTGCAGGACTTCTGGGGCCAACAGTATGGGGAGCAGCTCATTTCCCTGGAGGAGCCAGCCTGAATGTGAAGCCACAGGCAACAGGGACTCTTTCCACAGGCTGCATCTGCAGTAAGGCTAGAGGCTTTGCCTGAAGGCTGTTCCTTAAGGCTTCCCAATAATTTGTGAGCATTTTATATCCCACGGAAAATCCTCTTATGCTCAGTGGACTTGACATTGGTAACCAATAACAATGACCAATCCACACTAATGGCATTATCACAACCTTTTTTTGTTGGTGATTATAATACTTAACTGTGGACCTGTCATAAGAGGCCAGCATGAACTGTTGTAGAGGGTTTGAAATCTTGATTCTCTTCTGATTTTTATAATAGGGTTTTTAGGTAAATGCATGTATGGGACAAAAGTCCTCGGGTAGGAGGCACAGTCTACAGATAGCATGGCAACAGCCCATCTAATCAACTCTAATCACTGCTTAGGAATGGGATTTTATACTTTAATGATTGTACAGCTAAAAGGTGGTGTCATAGTGATCCTATTAAGACATTTTAAGAATTTCTAAAGGGAAAGATGCGAAAAAGTGTTTGCTAGGGGCAAGGTGTTTGTTGGTGGAAGCTTTAGAGATAATTATACTCAGAATTTATGACAAGAATGTAACTTTTGCTTATATCATTTAAGGAGAAGTTATATTTTAGGTAATGATTGTAGTTTGACCAACTTAGCTTTTCAGAAATTGTGCTTTGGAATGTCACGTTGTTAATTTTCTGATGTTACTAGTTTTCATTTTTTAAGCTATATTTAGCCATAGATAACTGTTGTAACATAGCCCATGTCTTTGTCTCCTTTTGCAATGATTGAATCAACTGATTTTTCTTGAGAAATTTCCTTGTCTTTGCCATAAAAAACAGAAGCTAACTTTGGATCTGGGATGTATCCAGTTTTCTCCTCCTAACAGAGGAGTTACTGAGATGCAGCCCCTTTGGGCTTCTCATTGCATTGATGATGTTTGAGTAATCCTTTTCTAATCTCCTTTACACAGTGAAAAGTATAACAAACTGTCTTGCATATCATTGAAAATGAGGGCTCATAAGCACAGGAAGAGCTGCTGGGTTCTCACCCAGCTGCACTGACTCAGGGCATAAAATGAGGAGACTGAACACTTTTCATCAAATCCTTCAGGCGTGCTTTCTTCAGCCTTGGGAAAGTCCTCCACATGCATTCCATGATCAATACCTGTGGAACACTCAGGAGGACTTCTGTAGATATCCCAGGTTCCTTCTTGTGGATCTCTCTCCTCTCTGTTTCTCTGTCAGTTTTCACAAGGTCCCTTCATGATCCTGCAGGTTATTGAGGACTCCCTGGCCTCGTTACTCTCATAGCAGGACTGGCTGTGTCTCCATCCTCCTACTCCCTTCCTCCCTGTCTTCTCTGAAACCCAGAGCAATTCCTGATGTGCTCTGGTCTTGATCTTCATCCTGCTTTGGAATGAATTGATCCTCTTGTGTTCTGGGCTGTTTCAGGGGTTTAGATTGATTCTAATCCAGGCATCAATTTTGGTATCTTGTTCTTGGAAGAAAGAAATGATATTTTTAAAAATTATTCTTCTAATACTTATGTTAGGCATCACTCGTCAGAGCTTTCATGCTGAAGAGCTGTGGGAAATAACATTGAATGGTTGTGAGGTTTATTGTACGAAGGTTCCCAAACCAAGAATTATATGAAGTCCATTTAGTGAATTGATATAAGAAAGACCTATTAACGTTGGATAATGATTTGTCTGTGAGTGACTCCCATTTGAAAAACCATAGTGCATGTATAGTAAATTATTTGGTCTTATAGTGATAAAAATGATGGTATAGTGCTGTTATACAATGCTTTAGAGTAACTTTAACATGCTGTGCAGAAACTGGGTTTTTAATTTTTTAAAATTGGAAACAATTTTATATTTACTGAAAGGTTCTAGGTACAATACAATGTACTACTGTTTACTCCTGAACCATTTAGGCCTCTCACTCGAAGACATCACTACGTGTTTCCTACAAAGAAGACATGCTCTTACATACTAGCAATACTACTGTGGAATCACCAAATCATTATTAATTCATCACTGTGCCTAGTCCTTAGTTTCATTTACAGTTTTGATAATTTTCATATTGATGTCTTTTTTAACAAATGATCCAGTCCAGATGCACATGGTGCCTTGATTGGCCCATGGATCTTTGGTTTCCTTCCATCTGGGCCAGTTCTTCGGTCTTTCCTTGACATTCATTTTCTTATCACATTTGAATACTACTCACCTGTTATTTTGTAGAATGTCTTTCACTATGTATTTTGTTTAATTTTCATCCTGATTAAGTTCTGCTCGGGAATATCCAGAAAGGATGCTGTGTTCTTACTGCATCTGATCAGGCAGTTCATGATTTCAAGCTGTCCCAGGACTGATGGCATTCACTTGGAACATGGATGAAGGTGGTGTCTGCCAGACTTCACCCTTGCACTTTGTCTTTTAAAAAAAAAATAAAATAAATTTAAGTAAATAAGAATTTGTAGAGAAGTCATTTGATGTATTGTTAATATCCACTTCATAATCAAAATGTGGACTCATATATTCAAAGTTAATTCAATGGATTATAATACGTTACCATTGTTACTTATTTTGATAGTTAACATTCCACTCATTAGTCTAATAAATTCTTTAATCGAGCTGGATTCGAATACATGCTACTTCTACCTTATCATTCTCTATGAACTTCCCTAGTTTAGGCCAAAAGTTGGACAAGGCCCGTCTTGTATTTTCCACATCCTAGACTTGGAATCATTCATATATCCAAGAATTACTGATTCTTTTAAATGGAGATTGGTATTCAAATGAATGATATTTTGGGCAATAAAGTTGTTTGTTGGGACTGATGTGTCATTGCTTCTTGGAAAATGAACTACTTTCTATCTATCTATTCACACAGATTTTTATCTATATAAATAAAAAACTATAAATTTACACTGAAATCTCTAATTACAATAAAAATTACAGTTTATTCTCATACTATTTCTTTTTCTATTTGTAACATTTCCCTCCAACTGAGAATATTGTCTCCAATTATCCTCACTTCATTTACTTATTTGATCAATTTCTCCATGTAAAACCAATCTGCTGTTGTCCTTGCCACCTACACTCTCCTGGAAGACAAGTTTTTTCACACACGTCACACTTGCGTTTTCCCTTGTACCGCTTGCTTGCCTGTGATTTGAAAGAGAGTGTCCCCACATCCTGCACTCCCATGTGGGACACTGCACCCTAGCTTCAACACCCCATAGTGGGCTTTTCTTTCTACCCTACACCATGAATGCCCTTTCCATACTGTGTGGGCTCCAACACCTAGTGCAACACCCTGGCTTTCCCTTTCACCGTGTTGCATATTTTTTCTCCTGGAATTGCATGGATCATACAACCTAAACCCAGCAAGTAAGAACTGTTTTCTTTTAGAAACTAGAATAATTTGGTGATGTTGGAATATGGAAGTTTATGGAGTGATCGAACAACTTAGAAAACATCTGGCATGGAAATGTGTAATGGCACGAAGAGCTAGAAAAGTAGCTGAGATTTTTCAGATTCGGAGGGAGAACATCCCTGATGTTGGATGGCCTTGATGGAAGTGGTGAAAAAAGCACTCAGAACTGGAGAACAAGAATAACTTATCTGGAGATGACAGGTTAGTAATGGCATATACCCTCCTTGCAAATCATCACACTATATTTTAGATGTATTTTCAATATTTTTTGGTTTTCTTTCTTTCTTTAAAAAAAGTATATAAATAAATCTATTACCTATCTATTGTTCTTATACTTCATTACATCTCTAGTTGGTAGTTAGTACTGATGATTTTCCACATCAAGGATTTCGGGGAATTAGGTCAAATGAACATCCCACTGGTTTCCATAAGGTCAACATATAGCAAATACAAGGAGATTTTCAAAGTTTTTATAGTTTCTAGAGATGTGTTTCTCTGACTAGCCCTTCCTTTGAGGAAAATCAAACAAGAAAAGAATGTCCTGAACCGGAAACACAGCAAAATAGCGCTCTACCCACAGGACAAAAGAATAATTCTGCTTTCTGGTCCCCAGGGAGAAATTGCTCTGTGGTCCCCAGGGAGAAATACGTTCTCTGAAGGCAAATTTGTGCTGCCATAGTCAGTCTCGGGACACCTGGGCCTGAGCTGAGTTCTTGAGACGTCATGCTTGCAGCTGTTCAGATTTGCATGTGTCTAGAGCACAGCCCACTACCCTGAAGTCTTATTCACAGGCTGCTCACAACCTGTGCAGGACTCTCAGTCCCTGTCAGGACACAGCATGGACATGAGGGCCCACACTCAGCTCCTGGG
>NW_007733702.1:69356-74369 GCF_000696425.1 Galeopterus variegatus | reverse complement strand
TGGTTCCCAGGTAAGGAGGGAGAACACTAGGAATTTCCTAGTTCTGTTAGGTCAGTACTAGTAGCTCCTCAGGGAGGTACCCTTATAACATGATTAATTACATGGATGTTTGTCTTTATGTTTCTACTCTCAGGTGCCAGATGTGACATCCAGATGACCCAGTCTCCATCCTCCCTGTCTGCATCTCTAGGAGACACGGTCACCATCACTTGCCAGGCTAGTCAAGGCATTAGCAAGTACTTAGCTTGGTATCAACAGAAACCAGGGAAGGCTCCCACGCTCCTGATCTATTATGCATCTAGTTTACCAAGTGGGGTCTCCTCGAGGTTCAGTGGCAGTGGATCTGGGACAGACTACACTCTCACCATCAGCAGCCTGGAGGCCGATGATGTTGGAACTTATTACTGTCAACAAGGTTATAATACCCCTTCCACAGTGTTACAAGCCCATACATAAACCCCCAGGAAAGCAGAAGTGTGAGGCTGGGCTGCCCCAGCTGCTCCTCCTGGTGCCTCCATCTGCTGAGAGCATTTCTCAGATGCAGACAGGCTCTGAAGGTCATGAGAATGCTTGTAGAAGGGGAAGGGAGGCTCCTCTAAAAATTTTCTTTCCCTCTCCTCAGCCCTAGCAGCACAGACATGACAGTCCATCTCATGCCTTAATGAAGGGCAGAGTCACTACCTCTGAAGACTCTGGATTGCAGCCTCAGTCTGATGTCATGCAGCAAAGGAGAAGCTACTCTTGGTATTTCAAGTAGGAATTTCTTTAATAGAGGGATTTCTGGGCCATACCACAACTTTTCAATGCCATGGTGATAGGATAGTTAGGGAAGCAGACACTAGGTAAAGGGGATTCTCTGGTGTTCCCTGAGAATCTCGAGTACATCTGCAAGTAAAGGTACAGGCTGCCTAACCATGTGTTGCTCAGACCTAACTGAATCACAATGGTGGGGATGCTGATGCTCTCAGCTGCCTGCAGCCCCTCACCAGGTGCCTCTCCCATCCTCATCCCTGCCCACGTGTGTGCCTGCATGTCCAGTGGTGAGTGATGAATCCTCCTCTTCTGACTTCCATATGTCAGGAAGGGCCCCTCGTTGAGCAAGTTCAGGAAATTATAGAGGGAAAAGGAGTTTGAGAAATGTGCTTTCAGAATCGATGATGATGACAGTGAGTTAAGGCCACACAGATCAGTAAGGTAACTATATCCTTAATTCTCAGAATTTTGTCCTTTAGGGTGTGGCCCCACAACACTTGTGGATATGCTTCTAAGTGTCATTGGCAAGGTAGAATCACAGCACACACACTTCATTATGTCACAGAGGCAATAGAAAGAGAGGAAATTGCAATATATATACAACTAGTCCTTAACAAATAAATGAAAATTTTTCTCAGAAAAAATAAAAACAAAGACAACAAAGCATGGAAGTATCATTATTTTCCTTCTTATTAAAACTTCATCTGGATTTCAACAGCATCATCAGCGTCACAGAGAGCGTATTACAGATGCGAAGCAGCAGAATCACCTGAGACGCACTGAATGAAAATGTATTTTTAGCGAGCCTCATGCTAAAAAAGGGACACCCATATTTACTTTCTAATTAACTTAAAACTGTATTTCAAAATGTATTTTAGATTGTAAGAGATAAAATATATAACAGCATGTTCAAATATTGGCCTTATTATGCAGCTGCTCTGAGGATTCTGTTCACTCCTGCTACTTCTTGTGAGAATGTCGTACCCTGAATAGTGACTGTCCTTCAGCCTTGGCCTCAGATGAAATGCAATCCACAGGCTGGAGATAAGCTCAGTGCCTGCTGCAGAGGCCCCCAGCTGAGCCGCACCTGCACCAGCCAGTCCCTGTTAACATGAACGTCCATGAAAATGAAAATAAATGCTCAGTGTTATAAACCAGTGAGTTTTAAGTGGTTTGTTACCAATCATTGTTTTGCAAATTCTGGTCATTACAGTATTTCCACACCTACATGTATAGATAAATATAACTTATAAAATGTATGCCCTCTGTATGAATGTTTAGTAACCCCTTAATAAACATATTATAAGGAAATTAGAACTAAATGATGTTTGAGTAAAAGAGTAAATTGAAATAATTTGTGGGAAATTTGCATATACATTTACACATATAGGTGTGTATATATTTGATACGTAATTGTCTATACATATATATGAATACATTTATGTCTAAATAAAGCTACAAGTCCAGGTTAATCCACATGTTTCCTTCTGTTTTTGGATTTGGAGACATTTTTTGGCCTTAATATTTGTCAACTGATTTATGCTGGACTGATGATGGCACTCCACTGTCATAGTCAAGGATGCCCTGGAAGAACGGAAATCATCACAGTGGGGAATCTCCAAGGGTTACATCTGATGGTCACTGCTGTGGATTGGATATCCCTCCCATCTCACTGAGTTTTGGGCCCCATTGTGACAGTACTGAGAGAGTGGGAAATCCTATCATGGTAACTGAAAGGTGAGGTCCTGAAAAGGTGATTAGATTGTGAGGATTATGCCATAGTAAATGGATTAATAATTTAATGGTCTAGAGGTGGTCATGGGTGTGGTTATGAAGACTTCAAAAGGACAGTGCATAAAGTGCGCTCTCTCTCTCACTCTGTCTTTCTCTGTCTCTGTCTCTCTCTCTCCCCCTCCCTCCATCCTTCCCTCCCTTCCTGCCTCCCTCCCTCCCTAGCTTTCTGTGCTTCTGCTATCCTATGGGTGACATCCTGCTTTGCTATGAAAAGATGCTACCCATCAACATGGCTGTAAAAGTCCATTTGTGTTGCTGTAACAAAATACCTGAAACTGGATTATTGATAAAGAAAAATAACACCTATTGCTTACAGTTTCTGAGGATGGGAAATCCAAAGTCCCTATTCCCTCTGGTGGTGGCAACAGAGATGGACTAATACTGACACTTTTCAAGGAGAGATTGGTAATTCAATGACATGGACTGCAGGTTTTGACAGAGTATCAGGACTTTGAAGAAACACAGCTGAACGATTGTAGGCAAAGTTGTTTTGGAAAAGTTTATGACTGGACATTTCAAAATGTGTCATCGTTGAAAATAATGGCTTTTCAATCTGATACCCATCAGAAGGCCATTATACAGCAGGGAGTTCTCAGTAACTAATGTGATCCAACACATAGACTTCACTCAGTCACTTTCTCACTGTCATCCATGCATGGGCTCAATAATATAAATTTCAGCTGACATATGACCACTGGCACTTCTGAGCATCCAACATGCCAAAGAATAACCAAAACTGGACCCCTATATGGTAACACACATCAGGGATCCGATTACAACTAGTGTCCAGTGGATCACAGCGAACAGGAAAGACTGGACAGTTTCTCCCCCAGTGTTATATTCCTGAGCAGGAACCTTCCTCCCAGGCTGGTTGTGTAGAGAGAGTCTTTGGTTCCAGCAGCTGCACTTTCCTTTATGGTCGGTTCAGAGTTATGAGGTGTATTTCCAGGAACAATTTCCAGGGCTCAAACATCCTGCAAGTGACTTTATTCCCCCTCCATAGCTTGCTTTCTTGAAAATTCAAAATCCTGAAACATTGATTAATTCTAATATGACATTTCTAGGTCAGGCCTGCCAAATAATTCATCCAAAGCATGGTCTTTGAATCTTTTCTCTAGAATAGGTATTATTAAATGCAGAGAACTAGGCAAAAACAAACAAAAGACCAAAACAAAAACCCACATCCAAGGAAATAATAGCAATAATAAGAACAATGACAGCAAAAGCAGAAACACCATCAATTTCCATTTACTGAAGTCTTGAAGACCTACTGTGTGTTGATTCTGCACTAATGGTTTAATGAAGTAGAGCAATTAATCTCATATTAATCCTCTATGGATGAGAAATCAGAGGTTCTCAGAGCTTAGATTGCTTAAGGTTCCAGTGCTTATGGGGGAAATTTGGAGACAGACTCTGATACTCTGGCTTCATAATTCCTCCTCAGATATCACTGAATACAATAAAGTGTGTAGTGTTTTTAAAGTGAATATGACATGTGCAGGTGGATGGACACACACATACACATGTCCCCCTCTGACTTTTATACAGATTAAGATGCACACTCTCCCAGCAACCCAAGCATCCCCAAGCTCCTTTCCTGTCAATTCCATGTTTTGTTGACCACTACCTGAGTCCTCCCCTGTTGTATTTTTTTTTTTCAGATCAATATTCATCAGTTTTCTCAGTTGTTGAGCTTTATATAAATGGAATCATTCACTATCTACGCTTTGGTTTCTCACTTCTTCTGATTAACTTTTTTGTTGTTGTTGTTTTATCTATGTTGTTTTTACAGATGCAATTCATTCCCTTTTTATTTAGAATAATTCTTTTCTCTATGAATGTACTATGATTTCTTTATTTTCACAGGTGATTACCAATATGGTGGAGGAACTGGGGAGTAACTCTGGAAAATAATTTGATGAGATGGTAGATAGGACTGAGGTCTGCAAAGTAGATGACTGTTGATTTTTAAAAATAACCTATATATGCAAATATTTTTTCTTTATCATTTTGACACTTTATTCCATGCATAGAAAAGCACATTTCATCCTACTTATCTTAGATATTCATGTCTTAATTTGTACATATGCACCTAAAATTCATGTTTTAAGTGAAATATCTTGTTATGTAAATACTTTACAAAGTGCTGTTTTTACAAATTGAGGTTTTGGAGTACTATACATCTGATTTTGAAAGGCAGACATTACCATTGATAATAATTTATAATCCAAATAGAATACATGCTTGCCGGGATGGGGGAATTGTGCATTATGTGAAGAAAGTACCAGCATTCAGGGTGAAGGAAGAATAAATATTTCTTAAAATATTTGATAATATAAGAAAAAGCAATTTATAATAGTCATAGTTTCTTGAAAATGTCTGAGGCATTAGTCTTCTAAAACTGAACTTAGATGACAGAGTAATCATTGTGTTAACCTAGTCTCTGGTTTCCAGAAAGGGTCACCA
>NW_007733702.1:66451-68356 GCF_000696425.1 Galeopterus variegatus | reverse complement strand
CAGGTCAAGACATGATCCCCTGCTGTGGATCCTTGAGTCCAACCTGTATCAGCTTCTTCTCTCACTCCAGCAGCTGCCTTTTGAGTTACTGTGATGAGGATCAGGAAAACAGGGCAAATTTTATGAAACATGCTATTCATTTTCACCTTGAACCACTCACAAAATACAGTATATGAAGAAAAGATCATCAAAAGACATTGTTAAAGGCAGATCCAGAGTCCTCCAGCATCTTTTATTTACCTGCAAATGAGCACTACAACCATAGGTTTCTATTCTTTGTGGGTGATAGTCTGGCTCAAATGAACGGTTGAATCTCTTGAGTTTGAGACTATTCTGTATTTTCACGTTTAATACTGTGGAAAGATTTATTACATGAGCTGCTTCATCACAAAACTGTCATTTGTGTTTAAGCACCCTCTCCTGACAAATACAGATGCTCCTTTTCTGCCTTCTTGGGATGTAGAAAAAAGAAATGCAAAAGAGTTTAACTGTTTTAGAGAAAGCAGCAGAATCAGAGGAGATGAGGTTCAGAGCTGGAGAATGCAACCCCAAAAGATCTTCAGATTATAGAAGGGAAAGTCCTTGCAGCAAGTACTTGCCACCCAAGGCACAATTTGGAGTAACACAGGTAAATACCAGACTGGATTTCATTTAGATCAGGAGTGTGAACTCTCATTTCTCAGATTGTTAAGGAGAGGGGAGCCTGAGTCTGGGAGTGTTTGGTGGATGTGTCTTCAGAAAACGGTTTTGGTTCACTGGGGTCAGAGCCTGGGTTCTGCTCAAATGGCAGTTGTGATCAACCTCGCACCCACACTTCTGTGGCTACCTGAGTGACACTCTTTACTAATTCTAAAAAAGTGTGATGCAGTTGCAGGGCCATCAGGAAAGATCGCTAAGCAACAAAGGAAAGGTGGTTCTGGAATATAAATTTTTGATCAGCTCCTCACTGTAACCTGAACCAACCTTGCAGATGTGGAGGTGCATTGGTGTTAGAATGAGAGAGACATGACCACCTGCATTTATTTTCCTCTCCAGGCCAGGATCCTGAAGCAAGCCTGATTTTTATCTTTCTGAAAACATTCCTTAGATTGTTTTGGATTTTATTTATTTATGTTTTTTAACTGTAACAAATTATCTGTGTGTTCTGTTATAAATTTTTGTTTAGAATTTCATGAGTCCATAAAATTTTTACTCATTATTTTTGAGTCGACTCAGGAGTATTATTTTAAATTATGTTTCTCATTATTATTTCTATCATAATAGAATGATTCTATTTTAGGAAAATATTTTGTTCATGGATTTGTCTCAGTCTTCTTTTTCTGTCTGTTTCACACTCTTCCATTGTGTGTACAGTGACTAATACTCCCCTGTGTCTTCTCCATTACTTATTAATTTTCAACATTAAATTCAAGTTGTTATTGCCTAGCATACTAGTTTTCTTTTTGTTTTCATTTTTGGTTGTACATTTAGGGCTTACTTTCTCTAATATGCCAGGAGATCTGATAGATTTATATTTATGTTTTCACATATTATTGTGATATTTTTCCTTAAATTCTATGGATTATTCAAAACATTTTGATTAAATTTTTTACTGGAATATCCATGAGATTTTGTGTTACTCTTTCTTTCTGTTCTTTTTCTCTTTCTTTTGTTGTTTTTGAGTGTTTTCATTCATTTAATTTTAACTTTTTAAACTACACTAATTGTTTTAGTTCATTATAATGAATTACAATAAACAATTACAGTGATAGACATTTTGTTTTATAAAACATCTAAGACTCTTTCTTATTTACTGATTTACCCACACACTCACTCATTAATTCATTTATAACAACATAATAAGATTCTGTGAACCTACCACACAAAATGTGAGTTCTCTATCATCTCACGTGCCTACCTCCCTCC
>NW_007733702.1:64116-66010 GCF_000696425.1 Galeopterus variegatus | reverse complement strand
TCCTTCCTACAATTCATTTCTTCTATATGTAATTAACAAATAATATTTGTATACATTTTCTTTCAACTTTATAAAAATGAAGTAGTACTATTGATATCTAATTTGTTAATTTTATTTTGTGCTTATTCCTTTGTGTATTTTTTTAAGAAATATTTGCCTACCTGTATAGTCACAAGATATGTTTTTGTGCTATCTTAGAAACTATTATTTTGCATTTCAAATTTAAGTTTAACATTCACTTGTTTCTAATATTTTTCAGTGGCTGGCTGGTATGGGGATTTGAGGTCTTGAACTTGGTGTTACATGGTGGCACTCTAACAAACTGAGCAAACTGGACAGCACTGTTTATTATTTATTTAGGATTAATTGTTGCATATGTCAAATGTAGATGTAATTCATTTTGATGTCCTATGGATACCCAATTAATACAGAACAATTTATTTATTCTAAAAAACAAATATTCTCTACTACTTTGCAGTGGTACTTTTATTGCAAATCATGTGACTTTTTATGTATGAACAAGTTTCTAGACTCTCCAAATCACCAGCTTGTTTGTCTATTCCTTTGCCAGCACCATTTTGATTCCTGTTCTTCATTACAGGCTTTGATATTGGGTGTTGTTAGTCCTCCATCTTTATTCCTACGAATTTTTACATTTTGAAAATACTTAAATTCTTCAGAAAGATATTTTCTATTCGAGGAGAATTCTCTGAGATTGTCTTGAATTAACTTGAGGAGAATTAGCATATTTACATTATTCTGTTTCCCAATTCATGAACAAGGTCCAACATTCCATGTATTGGGGTCTTCAGTATTTTTTTCTTAGTAATATTCAGTACATTACTCTCAAGGTTTCTTGTACATATTTTATGTAAATTTCATTTTGACATAATGTCAAACCTAGACAAAAATTGCAAAAATTGTATAAGAAACTCTCATATACAATTTACTAATTTTCATTTAGGATCAATAAGTGACTTTCTAATTCCACATTCTCTTTATATTTATTTTGGCATCTAGCTACTATCGACGCAAAACAAATCGCCCAAAAATGTAATGACACATGAAAGACGTAATAATTTTACTATTATCTTCTCATCTGCACATGTTGCATGGGCTTGCCAGGTTCCTCCTCAGTGTTTCTTTCATGGATGCAATCTGATGGGGTGTGGGACAGGAGTCATCGCAAGGTGGTCAATGCTGGATGTAGGCTGGGTCCTCTGCTGGTGTGGTTATCCTACCCATGTGATACATGGCTTCATCTATACTTTTCCTAAGAGTATAAAGTATAAATTACACACCCTTTATGACCTCTTATAGCCTTAGAACACAGTGTTAGTTCCACTGTAATCAAACGCTCATTCAGATCTGAGAGGAGAAAACACATATACTGAGCTCAGTGGGAAGACTGTCATCATCATGCAGTTAGAGGAGCCTGGTCGATGGATAATCTTCTTAAGGATACATTGAAGAAAGTGTGAGCAACTGTATATCCTTTGTTTTAAACAATCCACATTTTTCCCCTTTAGAAAACACAATAATATGTGCTTAGAAACGAGCTAAGAATATATCTCCATGAGAAAACAGAGGTAATATTTAAATTTTTCACACTTAAGCAGGAGGGACTTTACCTTTATTGGTTTTCCTTCAAACAGAGAAGACATTTAAGTAATTTTTTTCACAAAAGAGACCTCCACGCTCCCTTTGGCTCTTTCCACACTGCTGCACCCACCAGGGATTTGCATACTGTCCTCCTAGGGAGGACCTTCCCTTGCAAGTCTGAGATAAAAGCTCAGCTCTAACATTGCTTTTACTTATCAGGACTCCTTAGAACAACATCTCAAATTGAGGTTCCCTGCTCAGCTCCTGGGGCTGCTGATGCTCTGGATCCCTC
>NW_007733702.1:61363-62873 GCF_000696425.1 Galeopterus variegatus | reverse complement strand
ATCTCATTATTTCAGGAACCAGTGGGGATGTTGTGATGACCCAGACTCCCCTCTCCCTGCCTGTCACCCCTGGAGAGCTGGTCTCCATCTCCTGCAGGGCTAGTCTTAGCCTCCTACATAGTAAAGGAAAACACCTATTTTGAATTGTTCCTGCAGAACCCAGGCCAGGCTCCAAAGCTCCTGATCTATTTGGTCTCCAACTGGGTCTCTGGAGTCCCAGACAGGTTCAGTGGCAGTGGGCCAGGGACAGATTTCACACTGAAGATCAGCAGGGTGGAGGCTGCGGATGTTGGATTGTATCACTGCCTGCAACATACACATGCTCTGTCCACAGTGATATAGCCCAGAGCACAAAGGTCTCAGCTTGGTTTGGCCCAGCTTTCCACATCTGTGGCTTGTCTGGGGAGCAGCCCAGCACATTCTCTGAGTCTCTGAAAGAGGAAGATATTGGAGAAAAAAGGATAATAGTTTGCTCCTGGGAGCGCTAGGCCTTGAGACCCTGAGGTTCATGTCAGGAACACCTGTTGAGGCCCCATCAGGTACAGCAGCCTTACCTGGCATAAGTGGCAGGAGAAGGTGGTTCAGGTGTCCTCCGAGAAAACAGATTGATTGAGCAGTGAGGTGAATGAATTAACATTTGTCATTTAACTTAATCAGCATTACAGCAAACAGTTGACACTGACTTGCAGCAATACATGATGAATACATTTGGGGTTATAGCAGATACATGATTTATGCTAAAACTCTTTGATTTTCCTCTGTTACTACTTGGTGATAGAAAAAGGTAGCTCTTGAAATTCAAGAAGTTTGGCTTTAAAAATAAAAAGTGTAAACTGGAAGATGTAATTCACCCCATATATCTCTGAAAAAAATACAGAATGATATGGATTTCTTTTATTTCCTAAAGTTAAGAATTGAAGACTGCAGGCATACTGCAGGTGGGAGTGCATGAAGGGAATTTGGTAGAGATGACTTCTTGTTCACATACGATGCACTTCAGCTTGTGGTGTGTGGGGTTGTGGATGGTGCTCGGAATAGCAGTTGAGGATGTGAACCCAGAAAGAGGCCAGATATATTTCTTGTGAAGGTTTGGAGAGCTTAAGGAACCACTGCCTGGCTTCCTATATTTAGCCAGTGGTACTCCAAATTTTGGGGGAAAGTAGTGCATTGAGTAGTGCTTTAGGCCTGTAGTTTTCAAAGTTGTAGTGAAGTCCTCTGCAAAGAGACCTGAGGTCATGTCACTCAGTGCTAGTTAGCACAGCCAAGGAGACCTTCTGAACCTCATTCTGCCCTAAGATGTGGTCTAGCAGGGACCACATGGCTGTGCTTCAAGATCATGCCGTGATGTGCTAACCAGAAGGCCCAGTGTGACCTACGGAGCAGGGATGAAGACCAATGTCCATGACTCAGATATATATTAAGAATGGTCTGTGCAGCCCCAGGGAAATGAGAAAGCACCTCGAGACTGTGAGAGATTTCTGCCTTTGTAGCCATGCATCCCATGCAAACC
>NW_007733702.1:54789-60433 GCF_000696425.1 Galeopterus variegatus | reverse complement strand
CAGTGCAGCAGGAGCATCTGTGGTGCCCAGAAGACAAGTTGGAACCAGGCTGTGCTATGGTTTAAATGGCTGCAGAGCCTTGAGGAAGAGGCCACAGAGGTCTCAGTCCCAGGTACTGGGCACATCTTCCACATAAACAGGCGCTGGGGAAGTGTCAGGACAGTCTCCCAGAGCCTCTTCCTTCCTCCCCACTTAAAGCCCACACCCCACAGACCCTCCAGGCAGTGGCTGCCACATCATCCCTGGAGCAGCCACTAATGTACCCAACAGACCTCATGCATGCAAGAAGCTCAGTCATATCACTGGGAGGAGATTCTAGTGCATCCTGACATCAACTGCTGCCACTGAATCCCTTCAGGGAAATTCTTCATAGCTTTGCCAAGTGGCCATCACTCTCACCAACCATCAGAAGAATGGAAAGCTGTCTGCACTGTGTGGCTTTTATCTTTGAGCAAGTTAAAGTTCATGGGAGTCTCGCATATGTCCAGCCTATAGTAATATTACCTTATAATCCTTTAGTGATTTTCCTTGTGACTGAATTCTCTCTGAGAAGTTATTCGAGCTGGCAATCCACTCTGACTTTACTCTTGTGAACCTGCCAACATGCTTTCCCCCCCAGAATTATATGATTCAAATTCTGTAAAATTAAATATATCCCTATTACATTAGCATATTTTTAAGGATAAAAAACACTTGGTATTGAGTGTAACTTGTTCTTCTTTTGCTAGTATGTCAGGGTGGCAGCTAAGGTTATTTATTTTAAAACTTCTTTGCTAAAACGCATGTATATTGCTATAAACTCAGTGCTATCAATTTACTGCTTTCTGCACCTGCTGCAGAGCCCTTTGCTGCTCTGGGCCGCACTCCATCCTAGAGGATTTTTATGTCACCTGGTTTATGGGCTGGACCTGTACTCAAGGTGTGGAATGTGTTACCTCCAGAACCCAAAAAGTCCTCCTAAGGGCTTCCTTCATTTAAAGACAAAGACACTCATTAAACCCACTGGAATGGAATATGTATTCCTCTTAATCTGAACTCTGATTGTCTCCCTGTTTATGAAGCACACATTTCAGGTAGCTGATTATTAGGGATACCATTTAGAGCCATTTGATGCCAGCTGTAGATCAAAGTGCCCAGAAATCTGAGCTGCAGTGCAACACCAGCTAGGGGAAGTCAGCCTCCCAATCACAGCCAGAATATGACCAGGCAGCCCTCAAAGAGTTCCATGGTCACTTTTTGGTAATTACTTGTCTTGACATAGTTTCCAGAATGGTCCTTTGTTAAATGGAGAAAAGCATAAACTGTTTTTATCTATTCTCTCACACCACAACAATCAACATAGAAGACTTCTGTGACCAAATATGTGGGGATTTCTCCCCACTATCAAGCAAGCAATCAATTATGCAGCCAATGCAAGCTGGGTAACCTCTAATTGGAACCTATTCTGGCATTATCTGTCTGGACATAATGTTAGATCCCACAAGTTGATGGCTTGGTTCCACGGTACTGACCCCACTTCTGATAACAATCACAAGTCCAGGCCTCAGGAACTTCAGACTAGCTGGCTTGAAGTTTGAGTTTTCCTGACTCCCTCTTTTGGTTTGAATAGATTTCTAGAGCAGCTCACAGAACTCAGGGAAACATTAAGTTAATCACTTTATTATAAAGAATATTACAAATGATAGAATGAAGATTTGCATAAAGCAAGGCACATGGAAAGGGGCACAGAGCTTCCATGCCATTCCAGGGTGCACCACCCTTCTGAAACTTCCATAAGTTCAGCTCTCCAGATGCTCTCCAAACCCAATCCTTTTGGGTTTTTATAGAGGCTTCATTATATAGACGTGATTGACTAAATATTCAGCCATTGGTGATCAGCTTAATTTTCACCCCTCTCCCTACCTGGGAGGTTGGGGGGTGAGCCTGAAAGTCTCAACACTCTAATCACAAAATTTGCATCTGCTTGCCTCTTCATGGGTCACGTAATCAGAAAATAGAAGCATTAGCATGATCCACAATTGGAATTTTCAGCCCTCTGATGTGAAAATGTCACTTGTCAGACACCAACTCAGGCTTAGATGAGGGGCTGTGGGCACATCTAGTTCCGACAAGGGTTTGACTCCAAGAGTATTGCAAAATATCTAAGACAACTTATGACATTAACATCAGACTTGTTATCTTACCTAACAGGGCAGGAAGGCAGTCTTATAATCATGATTCAACTATTATAATTAAACAGTAATCAACAGCTTTGTGTGTGCTGCTCATTAGTGAAATTTTACTGGCAAGACGAACAGCAAGCTGACTGTGAAACAAGTTTGATTTTATATTTTAATTTTTTTTAAAAAATTCCATTTCAGTGAGTCACTATTTCCAGTTTGATTCTGACACTGTATTATTCTAAGACAAGGAATGTGCACAGAATAATTCATTCAGCCCTTGTCTCTTTCTTGTCCTAAACTTTTGATTTTTGTTAATAGGAGATTAAAGAAAGAGTCCAAAAGAGAATTTCAGTGGATTTTATAAATTATTTTAAGTGATTTAATTTTAGCTCTGATATTTCCTACTTGTCTTCTAATTTCTTTATTCAAAATTAATATAAGTTATGTAGATTCTTGACTGTTTAACATGAAAGGAGAAGATTTATGATAATTCTCCAATTATATTCTCAACTTTTCTGCTGGTGCACTATCTTAGCTGAATTGGAAATCCAAAAAAATTTACATTCCTTTGTCTTCTTGGTATATTCACACACATTCTTCTGTCAAAGTTTGCTTCATTTAAAAGGCTGAAATATCTGGCTCAGTCCCAAGATTCTTCTTGGGTTCTCCACTCCTGATCTCTCAAGTGAACTAAGTTTTAATAAAACATTAAACAGAAAAACTTCTCATTCAAACAATAGAAAAAAGTTGCTATGCTTCCAGGAAAACTTTGATTTTATGGGGACCTTCTTTTTAGGACAGAGGCCCCTTTCTTTAAGGGCGAGTGGGAGCTGAATTAATAGATAAATAAACAAGAAAGAGAGAGACAGGAAGAGAGAAAGAAACAACAATCACAATAATACATTGAGCTTTTAGAGGAGAGAACAGAACTGTGGTTACTAGACGTGGAAAAGGGGAGAGGGAAAGTGAGAGGGAAGAGGATTAATGAGAATTAATAAGAAATTGATCAATGGACACAAAGTATGATTACCTATTGTAATGATGAATAAGCTAAGTATCCTGATTTGACCACACATTGCACACTACTATTGATAGTCAACTTTATACCCCCAACATATATATAATCAATTATGCTTCAATAAAAAATAAATTGGAATAAAAAAGAATTGAGAGGGAACTTATAAGACACAGACTTCTTAGGAAGGCAATGGAATTATTGTTTCATTGTGAGTAGTTAGGTGGTGGGGCCGCTCGGCTCAGCAGAAAGTTCAGCATCACAGGCTAAAATGAATCTCATAGCTCAGTGTTGGATGTTATTTTACTATTTTTTTCTTGAAAAATGAAAGACAAACAATTCAAACATTTGGGAAAAATGTTAGATTAGGCAGCTCTAGAAGAGGGTCTTGAGGATTCAGAAAATTAAGACATGTAAACAAATCTGATTCTCCCAGTGTTTAGTGAGATTCATCCTCAGAAGGAGAAGATACACACATCCACACACCCTTCATTCTCTGAGCTCCCTGTGAGCCAGAATATTAATCCATAATTTATGCTCTAGTGAATGACGATCTGCAGTTAGTTAGAAAAATCAGCCAGTGTCAATCACAGGTGCCTGGGAGAAGGGATGCAGTCCAGAGGACCTGGTGCTTCACAGAGGGAAGCTCATTTTGTGGGTGGCTTGATCTCAATTCTCACCCAAGGACAACAATATCCTTTAATATAAAGAATCTCCATTGAGGTCCAGATGGGGAACAGGGCTCTGTCTAATCTCATTCAAAGTAGTGTAGGTTGGGACGATTCAGAACAAAATCTGTAGAATGTGCAACAGTGTTACAGAAATGAGCAAAGGATGGCCTCTGTGCTTCCAGCACCTATGCTTTTACTTCTAAGCTGCAGGTTTATTTCTAAATGGCATCCACCAAACCAAATTTTACATATCCAATTATTTTTAAAACAGCCTATTGTTTGCAGAAGCAGATGCTTATTCATTTAGAGTATGTTTTGTCTCCTTTGCATATTCCAGAAAAACTCACCCACATTAACTAGCAATAGAGAACCCCCTGGTTATGAAATCCCCATATACTACCTTTGGAGCTCTCCCACCGAGCTACTGTGTGACATGGCCAAGACACATAAAATCCTTCTCCAGTGTGCCCCTCCGCTTCTGAGTAGCAACCCTGGCACCCTGGCTTCCGGAAAGACTCCCGCTGTGAGGGACTTCTCTGTGCAAACCTGTCAAAGCCTCACCAGTAAAAGTGGTGTGTGCTACTGCCACCCTGTGGTCATATCTTTTTCCTTGATCTGCCCTCAAATCCCTCAAAACTCTCCCCACCCCCAAACAGTATTACACTCCCCACCCCACAGACACTGACTCCAGCATAATGGACACAGACAATTTCACTTCCAAGACTTTTTTTTTCCCAAGTCATACAATTAATACACTTCCTTCTAATTGTTTGGGCCACAGACTAACGTCAGGCAAAGGAGGCAGAACTGTAATATAACCAACTATGTAAGTCCTCATTCAGTTGACTCTGGTCAAGATTAGAGATTCACAGGGATCTGCTGCTCCCACCTGCACCAAAATGGAGGCTCTTCTTACAAACTTTCTCTTATTATATGTGTCCAGTGTGGAGTGATCTGCTTTGGTTTCTATTGGTGAAGCATTGGCTTACTTTGTTAACATATGGGACAGAAAGAGATTTAGTTCAGAAATTTTTACTTTCAGTCTATAGATTGATTTTATAGCAATATTGTAAAGCCTTTCTATGACTCCAAATCTTTTTCTTACAGAGTTTTAGGTTTTCTGGATGTGTAATTGCAACAGATAATGAAATAAAAAAATCAATTACAATTGTAAACTTTTAAATTTTTATCATTAACTTTCTCGGGAAGTAGCAATACTCTCTCAAATTCAATCATCTGAAAGAATACTTCGTTAAAATAACAATTTTAAGAATTAATTTGCAGTAAAAGAAAATGTGACAAATTATTATTATTTTTTTTGTGTGTGTGTGTTTTTTGTGAGTGTGTGACCAGTAAGGGCAGTGCAACCCTTAGCGTGGTGTCGCCTATACTGCGCTCAGCCAGTGAGCGCACTGGCCATCCCTATATAGGATCCAAGCCTGCGGCGGGAGCACCGCTGCGCTCCCATCGCCACACTCTCCCGAGTGTGCCAAAGGGTCGGCCCCCATTTTTTTACTATTACTCATTTTCTCACAATTCATTTTTCCCATATTGGATAATGGTTAGTGATTTAATATCATTTTAGAATTATCCTTTCAAATCAGCTTTAAGAGGTATCACAGCATTCTCTTTTAGTTTATGTGTTTGATTTCGTTTATTTTCTTCTTATAGGATTTTTATTTTATTTTACCAATATGCAATGAGGTTGATTTTCATGTCCCTTTACTGAATCCTACCTCCCCCTCCCCCTTGTTCCCATCAACCTGACATCTGTTCTCTTGCCTTAACAACTTCAA
>NW_007733702.1:45758-53935 GCF_000696425.1 Galeopterus variegatus | reverse complement strand
AGATATACCACATTTTCTGTATCCACTCATCTGATGATGGACATTTAGGATGGTCCAACTCATAGCTATTGTAAAGAGTGCTGTAATGAACATTGGAGAACAGGTACACCTTCCACTTGATGATTTCCATTCTTCTTGGTATATACCCAGCAGTGCAATAGCTGCGTCATACAGTAGATCTATCTGCAACTGTTTGAGAAAACTCCATACCATTTTCCATAAAGGCTGCACCATTTTGCAGTCCCATAAACAGTGTATGAGACTTCCTTTTTCTCCACAACCGTACCAGCATTTATCATTCCATCCTATATGGGGTGAGATGGTATCTCAATGTGGTTTTGAATTGTATTTCCCTAATGCTGAGTGATGTTGAACATTTTTCATGTGTCTGTTGGTCATTTGTATATATTCCTTGGAGAAATGCCTATTTAGCTATTTTGCCCATTTTTAAATTGGGTTACTTGTTTTTTTACTGTAAAGTTGTTTCAGTTCCTTGTATATTCTGGATATTAATCGTTTTTCAGATGTGTATTTTGCAAATATTTTCTCCCACTCTGTTGGTTGTCTTTTAACTCCATTAATTGTTTCTTTTGCTTTGCAGAAGCCTTTTAGTTTGATATAATCCCATTTGTTTATTTTTTCTTGGTTTCCCATACTTTGGGGGTTGTATTCATGAAGTCTGTGCCCTGTCCTACTTCCTGGAGTGTTTCCCCTATGTTTTCATTAAGAAGTTTTATTGTTTCATCTTTAATCCATTTTGAGTTGATTTTGGTAAATAGTGAGAGGAATGGGTCTAGTTTCATTCTCCTGCATATGCATGACAAAATTTAACAGCAGCATTTGCTGAAGAAGCAGTCTCTTCACCAGTGCATAGACTTCCTGCCTTTCTCAAAGATCAGATGGCTGTAGGTATATGGGTTGATTTCTGGGTTCTCTATTCTATTCCATTGATCTGTGTGTCTGCTTTTTTGCCAGTACCATGCTGTTTTGGTTATTATAGCTTTGTAGTTTAGATTGAAGTTAGGTAGTGGTATGCCTTCAGCTTTATTATTTTTTCCTCAGAACAGAATTACTTTGGAATATGTGGTCTTTTGTTATTCCATATAAATGTCTGGATAATTTTTCCATTTCTGAGAAAAAATGTCATTGGTATTTTAATGGGGATTGCATTGAATTAGTAGATCACTTTTGGTAGTATGGAGATTTCACAATGTTGATTCTTCCAATCCAAGAGCATGGAATATCTTTCCATCTTCTTGTATCCTCTCTAATTTCTCTCAGGAGTGGTTTGTAGTTCTCGTTATAGAGATTTTTCACATCTTTGGTTAACTCAATTCCTAAGTATTTTATTTTTTCGGTGGCTATTGTAAATGGACTAGCTTTCTTGATTTATTTTTCTGCAGGTTCACTGGTGGAGTATAGAAATGCTACTGATTTTTTGTGTTGATTTTGTATCCTGCAACTTTGCTGAAATCATTTATCAACTCTAAGAGTTATTATGTAGAGACTTTGCACTGTTCAATATATAGGATCATGTCATCTGCAAAGAGGGACAGTTTGACTTCATCATTTTCAATCCTGATACCCTTTATTTCCTTCTCTTCTCAGATTGCTCTGGCTAGTACTTCCAACACTATGTTGAATAGGAGCGGTGGGAGTGGGCATCCTTGTCTAGTTCCTGTTTTTAAGGGAAAAGCTTTTAGCTTTTCCCCATTCAGTATGACATTGGCAGTAGGTTTATTATATATGGCTTTAATTATTTTGATACACTTTCCATCTATACCTAACTTGTAGAGAGTCTTTATCATGAAAAAATGTCGAATTTTTTCAAATGTTTTTTCAACATCTACGAGGATGATCATATGGTCTTTGTGTTTGATTTTATTTATATGTTGTATCACATTTATTGATTTGCGTACGTTGAACCAACCTTGTATACCTCAGATGAATCCTACTTGATCATGGTGTATAGTTTTGTGTATGTGTTGCTGTATTTTTTTGGCTAGTATTTTATTGAGGATTTTTGCATCTATATTCATCAAAGATATTGGCCTATAGTTTTCTTTTTTTGTTGTATCTTTGTCTAGTTTTGGTATCACTGTGATGTTTACTTCATAGAATGAGTTTGGGAGAATTGTGTCTCATTCAATCTTTTTGAACAGTTTGTAGAGAATTGGTGTCAATTCCTCTTTGAAGGTTTGGTAAAATTCTGCTGTGAATCTGTCTGGTCCTGGGTTTTCTTTGTTGGGAGCATTCTGGTAACAGCTTCAATCTCTTTTACTGATATTGGTCTGTTCAGATTTCCTACATCTTCTTGGCTCAGTTTTGGTAGCTCGTGAGTGTCCAGAAATTTATCCATTTCATCCAGATTTTCAAATTTGTTGGCATATAGTTGTTTAAAGTAGTCACTAATGCTTTCTTGTATTTCTGAGGATTCAGTTGTAGTATCACCATTTTCATTTCTAATTTTTGTTATTTGGGTGTTCACACTTCTTTTTTTAGTTAGTCTTGCTTATGGTTTGTCAATTTTATTTATCGTTCAAAAAACCAACGTTTTGATTCATTGATCTTTTGTATCATATTTTGGGTTCCTATTTCATTGAGTTCTGCTCGGATCTTAATGATCTCTTTTGATCTTGTTTTTCTAGTTCTTTAAGGTGAAGTATTAGGTTGTTCACTTGCCATCTGTCCATTCTTCTGAAGTAAGCATTTTATGTGATAAATTTCCCCCTTAGTACTGCTTTTGCAGTATCCCAATGGTTATGGTATGATGTATCATTGTTTTCATTTGTTTCAAGAATGGTTTTGATTTCCTGTTTAATTTCTTCTTGGGCCCATATGTCATTAAGTGGAATGCTGTTTAATTTCCATGTGTTTGTATAGTTTCTCAATTTTCTTTTGTTATTGATTTCTAATTTTAATCCACTGTGGTATGAAAAAAATACATGGATAATTCCAACTTGTTTTGAATTTGTTGAGGCTTGATTTGTGCCCTAACATGTGATCTTTCGTGGAGAATGTCCCATGTGCTGATGAGAACGTATATTCCGAGGTTGTTAGATTGAATGTTTGGTAGGTATCTGCCAAGACCAATTGGTCTAAAGTGTTGTTTAGATCTCGATTTTCTCTGCTGATTCTTTGCCTAGACGATCTGCTTAATATTGATAGTGGGGTGTTCAGGTCCTCCGCTATTGTGTCTATCTCATTCTTTAGGTCTCATAGTGTTTGCATTATAAGTCTGGCTGCTCCAACACTGGGTGTGTATATATTTATGATTGTTATGTCTTCTTGATGGATTGATCCTTTTATCATTATATAGTGGCCTTCTTTATCTTTATTTATTTCTTTTAAAATTTTTCTGATATAAGAATAGCTACTCCAGCTTGTTTTTCATTTCTATCTGCATGGTATATCTTTTTCCCTCTTTTCACTCTTAGTCTATCTGTGTCTTTACAGGTGAGGTGAGTCTCTTGAAGGCAGCATATAGTTGGGTGAAGCTTTTTAATACAGTAAGTCAGTCTGTGTCTTTTGAGTGGGGAATCTAATCCTTTTACATTAAGAGTTGTTATTGAAAAGTATTGGTATACTCCTGGTATTTTATTGAATTTTTTTTTTTTTTTTGATATCTGAAGTGTCTTTTGTTCCTTAATTTCTGATTTACTGTTTGGCTTCCGTATTTGCTGGTTTCTTGGGATGATAGGTAAAATTATTGTTTTTATCTTCATTGTGAGCATTTCTTTTTGCCAGTGGGTTTTGATTTTTCTTGAGTTTTTATGGCAGTGGTCATTATTTTTCAGGTACCAAACCCAGTACTCCCTTGAGAATTTCTTGTAAGGGTGGTTGTGTGGTAGTGAACTCCCACAATTTTTGTTTGTTTGAGAAATATACTATTTGCCCTTCATTTTGTAAGGATAGCCTTGCTAGGTAAAACATTCTTGGCTGGCAATCTGTGTCTTTTAGAATTTTGTATATATCATCCCATTCCTCTGTGGCTTTTAGGGTTTGTGATGAAAAGTCTGATGTTAGTCCGATTGGGGACCCCTTATAGGTTACTTGATGCTTCTCTCTTGCAGTTTTTAAGATTCTCTCTTTGTCTTTTGAGTTTTGTGAATTTGACTATAACATGTCTTGGAGAAGACCTTTTTGGTGTGAATATATTTGGGGATCTTTGAGCTTCATAAATCTGAAAATCTGAGCCTATCCTTATACCTGGGAAGTTTTCTGCCACTATTTTGTTGCATATGTTTTCAATGCAATCTCCTTTTTCTTCCCCTTCTGGAATACCCATGATTCAGGTATTTGAGCACTTTAGGTTATCTGTTATCTCTCCTAGATTTTCTTCAATGTTTTAAATTCTTTTTTTCTTTTTCTTTCTTTTTTTTTTTTTTGTTTGCCTGTGTTATTTCAAACATCCCATCTTCAAGGTCAGAAGTTCTATCTTCTGCATCTACAAGCCTGCTGGATAAACTCTGTTGTGTATTTTATTTCTGAGTGAATTCTTCAGGTCTGCAAGCTCTGCTGCATTCTTTTCCAAGGCATTGATTTCCTTGTACATATCTTCTTTCAGGTCTTGTATACTTTTCCTCATTTCATCGTGTTGTCTCGCTGAATTTTCTTGTATCTCATTTAGTTTCCTTAGAATTCTTCCTCAAAATTCCTTGTCAGTTAATTCAAGGGCTTCTTGTTACATAGGATCTAGAGCTTGAGAGTTATTAACCTTTGGTGGTGTACTTTCTTGATTTTTCATATTTGTGGTATTTTTCCTTTGGTTTTTACTCATTTTGGCAGGGTATGTCACAGTCCATATCATTCGACCTTAGTGTCTAGCTGGTATCGTGCTGGGACTGCCAATTAGGCATGGCTGCCTCAGTGCCTGTGGGCAGGAGGCTCTGGGCTGTGTAGACTGGACTGGGCTGGGAGTACAGCCGTGGTGCCTACATGTTACCACACAGGTGACTCCAGTCCCTGAGGGCCTGGGGGCTTTAGGGCCTCTCTGTGCTATGCACACTCACCTGGGCTGGGGTCCTATGTCTGGGGCTACCTGCTCCAATGAGTATGTTCCTCAGGGCACAAGGTGGTGGTGGTTCTTGAGCCTCTCTGAGGGGGTCTCTTCAGGCTGCGTGCACTCATCTGGGCTGCGGGGGCATCTGGTGTCGGCGGCTACCTATTCTGGAATGCATGGTGGTGGCAGCTCTCAGGCCTCTCTTCTGTGTTTGTTTTCTGTGTTTACTTTTACTTTGCTTCTTTTCAGCTTCTGATGTTTCTGAGTTTGTTCAACTAGCATAGTTAATCAGGAGTCTGATGTCTTCCAGTCTTAGAATAAGAACTGAACTAGTTAGTACAAAATGTAGAGACAGAAAAGGGTAAATAAAATTTTAAATATGGAAAGGCCTTTTTCTTTTTGTTGTTACAATTTATGTATTTCTTTTTTAATTTATTTATTGGTGCACTGGATAGTGCGCCGCTTGGGAAGCGCGGCAGCGCTCCCGCCCGAGGGTTCGGATCCCACATACAGACCGGCTCCCGCTCACTGGCTGAGCGAGGCGCGGGAGCAACACCGAGGTTTGCAATCCCGTTGCCAGTCCCTGGTCCGGTACGGGGGCAACACTGAGGGTTGCGATCCGTTGCCGGACACGGAAAAAAAGACAAAAAAATAAAAAAAATAAAAAAATAAAAAATAAAAAAAAATAAAAACATTGAGCTTAATTTATTTATTTTAATTTATTTATTTTTAATTTTTATTGGCCAATGTCCATCTGGACCAGTTCTTCAGTCTTTCCTTGATATTCATCTTCTTGTCACATTTGAATACTACTCACCTGTTATTTTGTAGAATGTCTTTCAGTATGTATTTGGTTGAACTTTCCTCCTGATTAAGTTCTGCCCAGGCATCTTTGGCAAGAAAATTCAAAACTGATGCTGTGTTCTTACTTCATCCAATCAGGCAGTGCATGACTTTAATCTGTTGCAGGACTGGTTGCATTCACTTTGAACCTGGATGAAGGTGGCGTCGGTTTCACCTCTGAACTTTACAACTTTTTTAAAAAACTTAATTTAATTCAGATCTGTGAAGTATTTTGGTGAGCTATGAATGTCTGCTCCATAATCAAAATGTATACTTGTGTTCATAGTCACGTCAATGGCTTATAATGTGTTACCATTATTACTTATTTTCACAGGTACACATTCCACAGATATGTCCAATCAAAACTTCATTCAAGCTGGCTTCTAATACATGTAGATTTTACCTCATCATTCACTATGCACTTCCTTAGTTTATGCAAGAAGTTGGTCCAGGCTCATTTTCGATTTTCCCTATCCTAGAATTGAAATCAGTCAATTATCAAATAATTACTGATTTCTTTTAGTGGAGATTGTTATTCCGTTAAACAGTGTTTGGGCAGTAAGGGTGTTCATTGGGACTGATGTGTCATTGCTTCTGGGAAAATGAACTACTATCTATTTATCTATCCACAGACATTTTAATCTATATCTATAAAAAAACTACAAAATTAAACTGATATCTCTAATCACAATCCCAAATCACAGATTATTATAGTGTTATTCATTTTTGTACCTGCAACTTTTCTCCAATAGTGAGAAAGTTGGTTCTAGTTACCCTCATTGCTTTTACTTATTTGATCAATCCCTCTGTGTAAATCCAATCTTTTGTTGTCTTTGCCACCTACACTCTCTTTGCAGACAAGATTTTTAAAAAACCCATAACTTCATTTGCCCTAATACAACTTGCCTGTCTACTGGTAGGAGGAGGTAGTCTTCACATCCTGCACTCTCATGTGGGGACACTCTCCTCAGTCCACTCTACTTGCAACACCCAAGCTGGGCTTTTCTCTCCACCCCACACTGTGAATGCCATTTCCATACTGTGTGGGCTCCAACACCTAGTGCAACACCTTAGCTTTCTACTTCACTGTGTTGCATGCTTTTTCTCATGAACCTGCTTGGGTCAAATGCCCTAAACCCAGCAATTAAGAACTGCTTTATCTTAGAAACTAAAAGCAATTGGTGATGTAGGAATATGGAGGTTTATGGAGTGATCCAGGAACGCAGAAAACATCTGGCATAGAAATCTGTAATGAAACAAACAGCTAGAAAAGTAGGTGAGATTTTTCAGATTTGGAGGGAGAATATCCCTGATGTTGGATGGTCTTGATGGAAGTGGTGAAAAAAGCACTCAGAACTGGAGAACAAGAATCACTTATCTGGAGATGACAGGTTAGTGATGGCATACACCCTCTTTTGCAAATCATGACACTTTATTTCACAAAGTATATTTTCAATATTTTTGCTTTTCATTCTTTCTTAAATAAAATAAATAAATCTGTCACTTATCTATCTATTTATTGTTCTAATACCCAATTGCATATTTGGTTGGAAGTGCTGATGGTTTATCACACCAAGGACTTTAGGGAATTATTTCAGAAGAACATCTCTGGCTTCAGTAAGGTCAAGAGGCAAATGCAGGGAGTTTTAGAATTTCTTGTATTTTCTGGACATGTGTTTCTCTGACGAGCCCTTTATCTGAGGAAAAGCAAACAAGAAAAGCATGTCATGAACCATAAAGACAGCAAGATAACACTCTACCCACAGGACAGCAGAGCAATTCTTCTCTGTGGCCCCCAGGGAAAAACACATTCTCTACAGGCAAATTTGTGCTGCCATAGACATTCTTGGAACACCTGGGCCTGAGCTGTTATTGAGACAAGTTATGCTTGCAGCTGAGCAGATTTGCATGTTGCCAGAGCACAGCCCACTGTCCTGAAGACTTATTCACAGGCTGCTTACAACCTGTCCAGGAGCCAGTCACAATCAGGACGCAGCATGGACATGGGGGCCTCTGCTCAGCTCCTCGGGCTCCTTCTGCTCTGGTTCCAAGGTAAGGAGGGAGACCACTAGGAATTTACTAGTTCTGTTAGGTCAGTACTAGTAGCTCTTCAGGGAGGTCCCCTTATAACATGATTAACCATGTGGATGTTTGTCTTTTTGTTTCTAATCTCAGGTGCCAGATGTGACATCCAGATGACCCAGTCTCCATCCTCCCTGTCTGCATCTCTAGGAGACACAGTCACCATCACTTGCCAGGCTAGTCAGGGCATTAGCAATAGTTTGTCCTGGTATCAACAGAAACCAGGGAAGGCTCCCAAGCTCCTGATCTA
>NW_007733702.1:34960-44830 GCF_000696425.1 Galeopterus variegatus | reverse complement strand
TCAAGAATAGTTAGGGAAGAAGATGTTAGAAATGGGGGATTTTCTGGTGATCCCTGAGAATTTCGAGTGCATCTGCCACTAAAGGTACAGGCTGCCTAACCATGTGGTGCTCAGACCTGAGTGTGAAGCCCAATGGTGGGGGTGCAGATGCTCTCAGCTGCCTGCAGCCCCTCACCAGGTGACTCTCCAGTCCTCATCCCTGCCCACGTGTCTTCCTACAGGTCCTGTGGTGAGTTATGAATCATCCTTTTCTGACTCCCAAATGTCAGGGAGGGCCCCTCATTCAGCAAGTTCAGGAAATCAGTGAGGAAAAGAAGTTTGAGAAATGTGCTTTCAGAAGTGATGGAGATGATGGGGAGTTAAGTCCAGATTGCTCAGTATGGTAACTATATCCCCATCTCTCAGAATTTTGTCATTTAGAGCACGGCCCCCCAATACTCGTGGAGGTGCTTCTAGGTATCTCTGGCAAGGTAGGATCACAGCAAGAAAACTTCATTATGTCATAGAGACAATAGAAAAAGAGTAAATTGCAATAAATATACAAGTATTACTTGACAAAAAAATGAAAATCTTTGTCAACAAAAATAAAACAAAAACTAAACTTGGGTGTAGCATTATTTTCCTTCATATGCAAAATTCGTCTGGATTTCAACAGCATCATCAGCATCACATAGAGCATATTACAGATGTAAAAGAGCAGAATCACCTGAGACGCACTGAATGAAAATCTACTTTTTAGTGAGCCTCATGCTAAAAACGGGACACCCATATTTACTTTCTAATTAACTAAAAACTATATTTCAAAATGTTTTTTAGATTGTAAAGGATAATAAACATGAACAATCATCAACAGCATGATCAAATATTGTCCTTATTGTTCAGCTCCCTTTGAGGATTCTGTTCACTCCTGTTACTTCTCATGAGAACGTTGTGCCCTGAGCAGTCACTGTCCTTCAGCCTGGCCTCAGATTAAATCCAATCCACAGGCTGGAGATAAACTCAGTGCCTGCTACAGAGGCCCCCAGATGAGCCGCACCTGCATCAGCCAGTCACTGTTAACAGGAATGTCCACGAACATGAGAATAAATGCTGTTATAAACCATGGAATTTTGAGTGGTTTGTTACCAATCATTATTGTGCATATTCTGGTCAATACAATATTTCCACATCTACACATATAGACAAATGTATTTTACTAAAATATATGGCCTCAATGTGAATACTTAGTAACTCATTCATGAAGATATTAAGAAATTTAAACTAAATGATGTTTGAGTAAAAGAGTAAACTTACATAATTTGTAAGAAATTTTTATATACATTTATAATACACATATAGGTGTGTATACATTTATTTGGTACATAATTGTCTATACACATTTATATATGCACCTAATTATGTGTGAGAAATGATGCAACACCAGGCCAATCTAGTTGTTTCCTTCTGTTTCTGAATTATTTCTGGATTTAGAGACACTTTTTTGCCTTAATATTTGTCAGGTCATTTATGCTGGACTGATGTGACACCACTGTTATACTCAGGGATACCCTGAAAGAATGGAAATCATGACAGTGGAAAATCTCTAAGGGTTACATATCAAAGTCACTGCTGTGGATTGGATGTCCCTCCATACTCATTGAAGTTTGGTCCCCTCTGTGAAAGTGTTAAGAGAGTAGGAAATCCTATTATGGTAGTTGAAAGATGGGGCCCTGAAGAGATGATTAGATTGTGAGAATCATACCCTAGTACCTGGATTAATAAGTTATGGTCTAAAGGTGGTCATGGGTGTGGTTCTGAGAACTTTAAAAGGGCAGCACATAAGGAGCTCTCATCTTGCTCTCTCTCTCTCTGTGCTTCTGCCATCCTCCATGTGACACCCTACTTTGCTGTGAAAAGTCACTACCCACCAACGTGTCTCTCAACTGATGTAGTCCCTGGACTTTGCATTTCCCAGCCTCTGAAAATGTAAGAATCAATATTGTTTCTCTACAAATTATCCAGTTTTGGGTATTTTGTTGTAAGCAACAGAGACAGACTAATACATAAAATTGGTACCAGAGTTGTGTGGTGTGGAGAACCTTGGCAGTGTCCAAGGGGTTTTAGGTCTGCAGGCTCACAGGAGGCCAGAGCTGTGGAGGGTTGGGAGCTACTACCCTGATTTCAAAGGATGTATGGAAAAGCCTGGGGGCCCGGGAAGAGATCTGTCACAAAGGCAGAGTTATTGCATACAGACTTCACTAAAGCAATGAGAAGTGGATATATGGGGTCTGAGGTGCAGCAGGATACCCTCACCAGTGCCATACCTACTAAAGCCATGAGAGTGGGACCACTATGGAGACACCAGGATTATCCATCTACCAGCATCCAATGCCAGTCTGGGAGAGCTAATGCCTGCCCTGAGAGCAGGAAAGCCATAGAAGTGAAGCTGCCTGAGGACTTGGAGGCCCAACCCCACACCAGATTGCAGAGAATTTGGAACATGGAGTCAAAGAGTGTGATTCACCAGCTTTAACATTCACTACCTGCTCTCTTGGATATTGTAATTGATTAGGACCTGGTACCCATTTCTTTTGGTTTATTTCTTTTTTCTTTTTTCTTTTGAATGGCAATATGTACCCTATGTTTGTACCACCATTGTATCCTAGATGTCGATAAGTTGTTTTGATTTCATATGTAGGACTTTGGACTTCTGCATTGAAACGAGTTGAGACTTTGGGTACATAATGAATACATTTATATGTTTTATAGGATATGAATTTTGGGGTGTCAGGTGTGGAATGCTGTGGATTGGGTGTCCACCCATTTCATTGATGCTTGGTCCCCACCGAAACAATTTTGAGGCTTGGTCCCCACTGAAACAATCTTAAGAGGATCAGAATTCTATAGTGGTAGTTGAAAAGTGGGGCTTCAAAGAGGTGATTAGATTGTGAGGACTATGCCCTAGTAAATGGATTGATAGGTTGATGGTTTAAAGGTGGTCATGGATATGGTTCTGAGGACTTCAGAATGAGAGCTCATAAGTAGTTCTTTCTCTCTCTGCTTCTGTCATCCTCCATGTGACATGCTGCTTTGCTGTGAAAAGTCACTACACTCCAACAAAGCTCTCACCAGATGTATTCTCTGCACTTTGCCTTTCCAAGCCACTGAAACTGTAAAAAATGCATACTGTTTCTTTAACCAGATGTATTCTCTGCACTTTGCCTTTCCCAGCCTCTGAAACTGTAAAAAATGCATATTTTTTCTTTGCAAATTACCCAGTTTCAGGTATTTTTTTATAAGCAACCAAAACATACTAATACTGTCACCTTGCTAGGAGAGATTGGCAATTCAATGACATGGAGTGTGGGTTTTGACAGATTATCAGGATTTTGAAGAAACACAGCTGAAGGATTGGAGGCAAAATTGCCTTGGAAAAGATATGACTTGACATTTCAAAATGTGCCATGGTTGAAAATAATGACTTTCCAAGCTGATACCCATCAAAAGGCCATTAGACAGTAGGGAGTTGTCAGTAATTAAAATGATCCAACACATGGACTTCAGTCAGTGTCCTTTCTCAATGAGATCCATGCATGGTCTCAATAATATGAATCTCAGTTGACACATGGCCACCACCACTTCTGAGCATCCAGCTTGCCAAAAGAATAACCATAATTGAACTTTTAATATAGTACCACACATCAGGTGCAGACTAACAACTGGTGTCCAGTTGATTACAGTGAACATGCAGGTCTATACAGTTCTTCCCTCAACATTACAGCCCTGAGTATAAACCTTCCTTCCAGGCTGGTTTTGCAGTGTGAATCTTTGATTCTGGCAGGTACACTTTCCCTGGGGTCTGTTCAGAGGTATATGGTCTATTTTAGGAATATTTTGTAGGGCTCAAACATCCTGTAAGGGACTTTAGTCCCCTCAAAACTTCCTTTCTTGAAAACACAAAACTCTCAAACCTTGAATTAATTCTAAGATGACATTGCTATGTCAGGCCTGCCAAGGAATTCATCCATTGCATGATTTTTGAATCTCTTCTCCAAGGGAGATATTATGAAAGGCAGAGAGCTAGGCAAAAGAACAAACAAAAAACTCCACATCCAAAGAAATAATAGTAATAATAATTACAATGGCAGCAACAACAGGGACACCGTTAATTGCCATTTACCATTTACTGAAGTACTGAAGACCCACTCGGTGTTGATTACTAAACTAATGGCTTAATGATCTAGTACAATTAATTCCATATTAATCCTCTACAGATGAGAAATCAGAAGTTCTCAGATCTGAGATTGTTCGATGTACCAGTGTTTAGAGCGAAAAGCTGGAAACAGACTATGATATTCTGATTCCATAATTCCTACATCTGGATGTAACTGAACACAATGAAGTATACACTGTACATAAAGTGAATATAAACTGCACAGGTGGATGAATACACATACACATGTTCCCCTCCAAGCTCTATCCATATTAAGATGTACATTTTCGGGCCGGCCCGTGGCTCACTCGGGAGAGTGTGGTGCTGATAACACCAAGGCCCCGGGTTCGGATCCCATATAGGGATGGCCGGTTTGCTTACTCAGTGAGCATGGTGTTGACAACACCAAGCCAAGGGTTGAGATCCCCTTACCGGTCATCTTTAAAAAAATATATATATATATGTACATTTTCCCAGCACCCCAAAGCATCCGCAAGCTCCTTCCTGTCAATTCCATGTTCTTCCCACAAGTACCTAAGCCTTCGACTGTTCTATTCTTTTTATTATTATTCTTCAATTTTCTCAATTGTTGAATTTTATATAAAGGGATCATATAGTATCTTCTCTTTGGTGTCTCATTTCTTTTGATCAACTTTTTTTTGTTTGTTTAATCTATGTTGTTTCTGCAGAAGTAACTTATTGTTTTAAATGTGGAATAATATTTTTTTCTGTAAATATACTATGATTTATTCATTCTTGCTGGTGATTACCAAATGGTAGAGGAACTGGGGAGATAACCCTGGGAATTATTTTGATGAGATGGTAGATAGGCCTGAGGTTTGCACAGCAGATGACAAATGATTTTATAAAATTACCTATGTATGCAAATATATTTTCCTTTATCTTTCAACCCTTTATTCCTCGTAAAGAATAGCTACTTTATCCTTCTTATCTAGGGTATTCATGTTTTAATTTCTACATGTGCATTTAAAATTCATGTTTTTGGTAAATTTTATGATTATTTAAACATTTTGTATGATGTTGTTCTTGCAATTTGAGATTTTGGAGTACTATACAGCTGATTTTGAATGGCAGACATTACCATGAATAGCAGCTTATAATCCAAAGAGAATTTATACCGGTTAGGACAGGGGAATTGTGCATTCTGTGAAAGAAGGATCAGCATCAAGGGTGGAGGAAGAATCATGATTTCTTGACATATTTTATAGGAAAAAGGATTTCATAATACTGATAATTTGTTGAAAATATCTGAGACATTTGTCTTCTATTTCTGAACTCAGAAGCCAGTGTTATCATTGAGCTGACCTAGTCTGTGATCTCCAGAAAATGTCACCATGACCTCTTGGACCAGCTAAGTCTCAGCAGTGACTTAGCCTGGCATTGTCAAACCCAGCTTAGGGCACCGTGATTCTCAGCGTGAGTGTGTCCATCTGACTTTGTCCTGACTCTGTGGGATTGTTCTGGACTGATGTCTTGTTCACAGTTAAGGGACTGAAGGTCAAGGACACTACACAGAATCACCTGTCTTTTACATCCCTCACAGAGTGCTAAAGGTCAGGACATGGTCCCCTGCAGTGGACCATTGAGTCCAACCTGTATCAGCTTCTTCTCTCACTCCTGTGACTGCATTTTGAGTTCCTGTGCTGATGAGAATCAGGAAAATGGTAAATTTTATCAAACACGATATTCAATTTCACCTTGTACCGCTCCCAATATACAGTATATTATAGCAAAAGGCAATCAAAAGACATTGTTAAAGAGAGATCAAGAGTTATTCAGTATCGTATTTTTACCTGGAAATAAAATCTACAGCCACAGGCTTTGATTCTTTCTGGGTGGTTGTATGGCCCCTATGACCTGTTGGTTCTCCCGAGCATGAGACTATTCACTCTATTCACATTCAATACTTTAGAAAGTGTTGTGACATAAGCTTCTTATTCACAGAACTTTGGTTAGTGTTTCAGCATGCTTTCCCAACCAAAACAGATGCTCATTCCCTGCTTTCTTGAGATGTAGAAAAAAAAAAAAAAAAAAAAAAAGGGGGAAAGAGTTTAACTGTTTTAGCAAAAGCAGTAGAATTAGAGATGAGGTTCGGAGTTGGAGAATGTAACCCAGAGGTGTTCAGACTATAGAAAGGAAGATTCCTTGCACAAAGCACTTGCCACCCAAGTAGAGCATAATTTGGAGGAACAGAAGCAAAACCCAGACATATTTCATTTACATTAGCAGTGTGAAGTCACATTTCTCAGAATTTTAAGGAGAGAGGTGCCTGAGTCTGGGTAAGTTCCATGGACGTGTCTTCAGGAAATGGTGTTGGTTCACTGAGGGGTCAGAGCCTGGGTCGGGCTCACATGGGCCGTTGTGGTCCGTGCACCCACACTGCTGTGCCTACCTGAGTGGTGCTCCTTACTAATTCTAACAAAGAGTGAGGCAGCTTCAGGGCCTAAGGAAAGATCAATAAGCAGCAATGGAAAGGTCATTCTGGAATATAAACTTCTGATCAACTCCTCACTGTAACCTGAACCACCCCTGGAGATGTTGAGGTGCACTGGTGTTAGAATGTGTGAAATGCCACTGCTGACACTTACTTTCCTCTCCAGACTATGACTCTGAAGCAAGCCTGATTTTTTTTCTCTCTGAAAATATTCCTTAGATCTTTTTAGATTTTATTTACTTAGCAGGTTTTTTAAATGTAACAAATTATTTGTGTGTTCTGTCAATAAATTTTTGTGTAGAATTGTGTAAGTCCATCAAATTTAGACTCGTTAGTATTTAGTAGACCCAGAAGTATTACTTTAAATTATGTTTCTCATTATTATTTCTATCATAATGATTCTAGTTTAGGAAAATATTTCATTCTTGGATTTCGTTTGTCTTCTTTATCTGTCTGTTTCACATTGTTCCACCGTGTGAACAGTGAATAATACTCCTTTGTGTTATGCATCATTTATTGATTTTCAACAATGTGGATTCCAGTTTTTTTTGGCTTAGATACTAGTTTTCTTTTTCTTTTTAATTTTTGAGTGTGCATTTAGGGTTTTAGTTCTCTAATATGCCAGGTGATTTGATAGGTTTATATTCCCATTTTCACTTACTACAGACTTTTTTTCCACTTTCATCCAGGTTTGAGGTATTCTTCTCTCAATTCTATGGATTATGCAAAACATTTTTCAAATCTTTTTTACTAGACTATACATGAGATTTTTACTTACTCTTTCTCTTTTTCTTTTTTTGTTTTTGTGGGTGTTTGTTCATTTAATTTTGTGTTTTTAAATGATATTGTGTTAGTTGATTACAATGAATTTTAATAATCGATTATGATAGAAATTTTGTGTGGTTTAGAATGCATCTCTATCATTGGCTCACCTAAGACTCTTTCTTATTTACTTATTTATCCACACACCCACTCATTAATTCATTTATAACATAATAAGCTGTTGTGAACCTACCACACATAATGTGCGTTGTCTATCATTTCATGTACTTACCTCCCTCCACCAATTTAACCACAACTCTGAATCTTGTAATTGTTGTACTTTGACCTTCCTTTCTGTGGTTCATTTCTTCTGTTTAAATAAGCATAATATTTGCATTCATTTACTTTAAAATTTATAAAATGAAATAATACTATTATTTAATGAATTAATCTTTTATTGTGCTTATTCCCTTGTGCATTTTCTTTAAGGAATCTTTTCCGACCTCTATAGTAGTAAAATATTTTTCGGTGCTATTTTAGAAGCTTTATTATTTTGCATTTCAAATTTAAGTTTATTATTAATTTGTTTTTGTTTGTTTATTTTTATCCAGTGGCTGGTCAGTGTGGGGATTCAAACTCTTGACCTTGGTGTTACAATGAAGCACTCTAACCAAAACAGCAAAGTGGCCATCACAGTTGGTGATTAATTTAGAATTTACAGCTGCATCTGTAAAATGTTGATGTAAAGGTTCATTTTGATGTAATATGCTATGTGGTCCATACAGAACAAATTATTTATTTATTTTTGTTTATATTTCTGGGACAGGAGACAGTCAACTTATTTTCTAGATGAGGTGAGTGGCCACAGAGGAAAGGAAACCAACTTTGACACTTGGGGCTATCTGAACCAAAACACTTAGATCACACCCCAATCACCCAACAGTGATGCCTCCAAGCCCCGCCCATGCTCACAGAGGTCCAATCAAATTGCTGATTCTTCACTCCTCCACAGGAGTAGAGAGCAGATCAGCAGAGGTCTGGGGAAGCATCTTTCATGAATGTCGGGAAACCAAACAAACACACAGGACAGTAGGCTCAGGGGAGACAAAAACAGTAGGGAACTAAAGGAAATGAATGAAAAAACAAATAAACAAACAATAATTAATATGTCCAAAGAAAAAAAAGGTTCTTATGATTGAGAACCAGAAAAAAAAACTGTCAATGAAGAAGGAAACTTGAAATTAGCAATATAGTAAGTAAAAGAATTGGAAGATCAATCAAGTAAATTTCCACAAAAATAGAATAAGAAGGGTAAGAAAAGAGGCCATTTTTTTTTCCTTTTTGTCTTTTTTTTTTTTTTTTTTTACTGGCCAGCAATGGGATCGCAACCCTCGGTGTTGCGCCCGCACCGCGCTCAGCCAGTGAGCGGGAACCGGTCTCCACATGGGATCCGAACCCTCGGCGGGAGTGCCGACGCACTCCCAAGCGGCGCACTCTCCAGTGCACCACAGGGCTGGCCAAACAAATTATTTTTTCTAAAACACAAATATTCTCTACTACTTTGCAGTGCACTTTTATTGCAAATCATGTGGCTATTTAAGAGTATGCATGGGGCCGGCCAGGTGGTGCACTGCTACAGTGCGCCGCTTGGGAGCGTGGTGGCGCTCCTGCCGAGGGTTCAGATCCCACATACAGACTGGTTCCCGCTCACTGGCTGAGCGAGGTGCAGTCTCAGCACCGAGGGTTGCGATCCCTTGCTGGTCACGAAAAAAAAGACAAAAAGGAAAAAAAAAAAAAAGAGTATGCATGAGTAAGTTTCTAGCCTCTCTATCTCGGTGGCTTATTTATTTATTCCTTTACTAGCACCATACTATTTTAATTACTAGTCCTCATATTGGGTATTGTTAATCCTCCAACTTTATTCTTCCTGTGAGTTTTCACATTTTGAAAGCCCATAGATACTTCAGAAAGATCTTCTAAATTTCAACCAAAATTCTGTGGTATTTGATTGATTAACATGAATTAATTTGAGGAGAATGAGCACATTTGCATTATTAAGTTTCACAATTCATGAACAAGGCCCAAACTTCCATGTATTGTGGTCATCTTCATTTTTTTCTCAGTAATATTCAGTATATTTCTCTCAAGTTGTCTTGTACACATTTTATGTAAATTTCATTTTGACATAATGTCAAACATAGAGAAAAATTTCAAAAAGAGTATAAGAAACTCTCATATACAATTTACTAATATTCATTTAGCATCAAGAGGTGACTTTCTTTTTTTTTTTTTTTTTTTTTTCTTTTTGTCTTTTTCCGTGTCCGGCAATGGATCGCAACCCTCAGTGTTGCCCCCGTACCGGACCGGGGACCGGCAACGGGATCACAACCCTCGGCGTTGCTCCCGCACCTCGCTCAGCCAGTGAGCGGGAACCGGTCTGCATGTGGGATCCGAACCCTCG
>NW_007733702.1:8236-34664 GCF_000696425.1 Galeopterus variegatus | reverse complement strand
TGCCCCCCCGGGCCGGCCCAAGAGGTGACTTTCTAATTCCACCTTCTCTTTATAATTATTAACTGGCATCCAGCTACTATCGATGCAAAACAAATCACCCCAAAATGTAGTGGCACATGAAAGATGCAATCATTTTACTATTATCTTCTTTTGTCTATGTGCTGCCTGGGCTCACAAAGTTCCTGCTCAAGGTTTCTTTTATGGATGCAATCAGATGGGGTCTGGGACAGGAGACATTTCAAGATGGTTGAAGCTGGGTATAGTCTGGGTCCTCTGCTGGTGCAGTTCGCCTACCCATGTGGTGCCTGGCTTCATCTATACTTTCCCTAAGAGTACATAGAAGAAATTATACAACCTTTACAACCTCTTATAGTCTTAGAACAACATTACTTCCTCTGTAGTCAAAGGCTCATTCAGATCTGAGAGGAGAAAACACAGGACACTGAGCTCAATGGGAAGATTGTCAGCATCACATTATTAGAAGAGCCTGGAGGATGTATGATCTATTTAAAGTCATTTTGAGGAAATAATTGGCAACTGTAAACCTTTTGGCTTAAACAATCTACATTATTCCCATTTACGAAACACAGTAATTCTCACCCCAGCACTTTGTTATGCCGTGATGGCATCAGTTCAAAGACCAAGATCTCATCAACCAAATCAAGAGCTGTGTGGGTGAGTTCTCTTGCCAATATTTCCTTGAATACTGTTCCTTCAGTACTAGTCCTCTTAACATGAAGGCATGTGAGCAGTGGTGACAGGTATTGGATACCTGCGGCAGGAAATCTTATTCAAACAGGAGGCACACAGCAGTCAATATTCCATGTATCCTATAGAAACAGCTTCCCTTTTGGGTATTCCAATTCCTGGGTTTTTTTGAAGCTATAGCTCTTATTCCTTTAATTTGTTTCATCAAATCAATACCAAATCAAGTGTCCTAAAGAGTATCTATTTTATTGACATAAATTCACTTTATGCTATGAGGCAGTTTAAATTAAAATTTCTTTACTAATCTTTTGATAATTTATTGTGATTTTCTTTTCTGAAATTAGACCATGCTGTATTGTTAACCTCAAACATAGCAGGGAAGGGTGTAGAAATCTCCCAATTCATCTTTTATGTTGTTTTCCTCAACTCTAAATGCTCATTTCCTCACTAGGGGAATTGACCTCGCAGTCTTTTACAAAAAGTTACCAGGAATAAGTTTGTAGCGTGAAATGGGGTGCGTATTTCAGCCACATGAGGTCACATCCAATTAATAGCTGTGTCAGCAATTATTGTTTTTGATGAAAGCCGCGTGATAATACAGCCTCAGAAGAGAGGGTTACTTCCACCTTAGTCACAGGATCACTCAGATCTAAGAGGAGGAAACACAGGACATATAACTTTCTGGTAGGCACTCAAAATAGTCAACACCAGAGGAAGACCATCTGTAGCTGAGCACTAAGAAAATGTTCTGGTGATTTGGACTATTAAGTGACAGGCTCCACATGGTTATCTTATTACCTGAAGACACTAGCAAAAGCATCCATGTGTGGCAGCTGTGAATTACTCTGCTCTAGGCCTGGAAACCCCAAAATATCTGAATCTGGGACAAATTTGATGCCTTCCCAAGAGCCCAGGGCTACAAGTTGAAACCTTTGTGAATGGGCTGCTCCCTGTCGCAGGACAGGTGTCTGCCTCAGTCATGCGCAGAATACACACCAGGAGCTCAGCTTCTCTGCATCCTGCTGCTCTGACGACAGGTGAGACAGATCATGAAGATTTCCAGGTGGGGATGAAAATGCCTCTCTTCTCATTGTACAATGAATCCGGAGGACCATTTTAGGTCTGTGACTTGTGACTTCTCACAGGGCAATCACACACTTGAGTTTACTGAGAAGATAATGGCATGTGATGTGTTTAACCGCAATGACACAATATTTCGTGTGATTTCTTTTTCCATTTCAGTTTCCAATGGGGACATTGTGCTTCCCAGATTTGCAACTTCCAGACAAAGCATCAGGAGAGAGTCACTGTCATCTGAAAGGCAAGTGAAGATAGGAGGAGCTACCTGAATTGGCACAGACAAAAACAAGGAGAGGCTCCCAATTTGGTTAGGCCACGAAATAATGTGTTATAAATAATCATTAAAAAATATTCTCTGAAAAAAAAAGGTGAATTGATTTGATTTAGTTAAGTGTGAAATATTATTTCACAAATTGTGTATTAATTCAACATCAAGTTGAATGAAGAAACACTCATTCAGTTTTAGACCATAAAATCTGAGACCTGCCAGACCAGAAAAAACACAGAGAGAGCATAAAAATGCAATTAAGCTTAGTGATTAAGTGGCACACCCTAGGGATGAAGTGCTAAATCATGCAGGCTTCATGGCCTCCTGTGGGTCCAAGAAGCAGACCAGCCTTCAGACAAAGTAGTTCATGCAGTTTTGAAGGAATATTTTGAATATTTCCATAAATATTGGCTTAAACATTCGTTAAAATGTAGGATGCACATGGTTTAGAAAAGATAGGAGAGTGTCCCCTTCCTCCACAATCCTCTGGCAGGCACCACCCTAATCCACATCATTAATAAATGGAGTGAAGTTTGGATTTAGAAGACCTGGGAACTTGTAGACCAGCTTTTCTTTGCAACCACCTCACCTGTTCTCCCAATACAACCCAAGGAAACTGAGCCATGCTGTGAATAGACAAAGGAAGCTGCCCCCAGACTATAACCAGACGTGGACATCACATGTGGGGTGCAGCACAATCTGACTGAATCACTGTTGACCCTACACACAAAGACTCTTCAGTCCCTCTATTGCTAGTTAGAGTGCTGAACTACAAAATACTGTGTGGCATTTAAATTCCAGACTCAGTGTGGGGATCCCAATTCATAGGCTGTTGACATCAAACTGAAAATTACAATATCTGATGTATCCAAAATCTTGGATAGTACCTGAAAACCACTCATGATTTCATAGTCATCATAAGGAAAAACAAATAAACAAACAACAATATATGTTTGAAAATGAGCAGGAAAGAAGTTCATGTTACTCCAGAAATGACTCTGTCAAATAACAGGAAAACAACCTCAGGGTGTCACCACACTTAACCACAAGAGGGGGCATATGAACAATATTGACCCCAGAGAGAGCTATGTGTGTTTCTATGGAAATAATGGCCCTGTGTCCAGAAGGATTCAGGTAGTGGTGGTTGTGGTGGTTGTGGTGCTGGTGGTAGTTGTAGCAGTAGTAGTAGCAGCAGCAACAGTAGTAGCAGCAGTAGTAGCAGCAGCAGTAGTAGTGTGGTGGTTGTGGTGCTGGTGGTAGTTGTAGCAGTAGTAGTAGCAGCAGCAGTAGTAGTAGTAGCAGTAGTAGCAGCAGCAGTAGTAGCAGCAGTAGTAGTAGTAGCAGTAGTAATAGTAATAGCAGCAGCAGTAGTAGTGGCAGCAGTAGTAGTAGTAGTAGCAGCAGCAGTAGTAGTAGTGGCAGCAGCAGTAGTAGTAGTAGCAGTAGCAGTAGTAGTAGTAGTAGTAGTGGCAGCAGCAGCAGCAGCAGCAGCAGTAGTAGTAGTAGTAGTGGCAGCAGTAGTAGTAGTAGTAGCAGTAGCAGAAGTAGCAGTAGTAGCATCAGCAGCAGTAGTAGTAGTAGTAGTAGTAGTAGTAGCAGCAGTAGCAGTAGTAGCAGCAGCAGCAGCAGCAGTAGTAGTAGTAGTAGTAGTAGTAGTAGTAGTAGTAGTAGTAGTAGCAGTAGTAGCAGTAGTAGTTCATCAGTCCCTTCATAGCTTCCCCTTCATCCAGTAATAATTACACACCTCCTCTCACAGCACATTTTCCTGCAGACTCCATGGCAGTGGGGAAATGAAAATGTAGGAAAGACTTGCAATCACCTAGTCA
Organism: Galeopterus variegatus; assembly: GCF_000696425.1. Taxonomy (NCBI): domain Eukaryota; kingdom Metazoa; phylum Chordata; class Mammalia; order Dermoptera; family Cynocephalidae; genus Galeopterus; species Galeopterus variegatus. Next base: position 30,782 of record NW_007733702.1, on the reverse strand, counting down.
GTGTGTAATTGGCTAAAAGCCAGTTTTTCTATGACTTATGACAAGCAGATTGTGTGCAAGTCTGGGGAAATGACTCACAAGGAAAATATACATTAGATACAATTGTCCTTCCAGTAATGGAAAGGAGAGGAGACTAGATCCAAGGAGTGTTTCTAGTCACTGACGGGCATTAGTAGGACACAGATTAGGATGCTCCTCATCTAGCATAGAAAAAGAGCAAAACCTGCAGGTTCTCCCCACACCAGTGGTCTTGGCTTTGGAGACTGTAGATCAGACTCACATTTGCTCACATCTGCAGTCTCCTCCTGGCTCCAGAGATAGGATCAGTGTGGATCACTTCCCAGCTCCTCAGGATCTGTGGACACAGCTTTTCAAAGGGTAAAAGGACAATGAAAAACAGTGGCTTTGGTTAGATTCATATCAGTACCTGTATTCAGGAACGAAAAGCACACAAAAGAAAATCTGTCAATAACAAGTGAGAACTCACAATGTTTTGACTTTTTTTCTTTCCTGTGCTCATCCTTTAAGATTATGTTTGAAAACTTTAGAATGGCAGCTGAGCCCCTGTGTGGAATCCTGAGGTGCTGGTGAGTGCCAATCTCTCGTTTTCAGGTTATGGTTTGTTTTTACAGTTGAAGTTTTCTTTGTGTCATTCATATTTTTAATCCAGTTTATGTTTTCATTGTTTTACATTTTCCTTTAAAGATAATCATTAACAGAGTGATATATGCATATTTTAGTTTTGTTAAGCCTACTCAAATCTATTATTTTGTATTTCTAAAATTTAGAAAAAACTAAGTTATTAACCTCCACTTGATAGTAAATTTGCATAATGGCATAATGTGCTTTCTTTCATCACCCCCATCCTGACTCTGCTTTACATCGCACATTAGTAATACTGTCATTTTTATGTAGATTTATTATTATTAAATTGTATTATATTGCATACATTATTTTGAAAGAATTATTCCTATACAATTAACTTGTATTTATAAATTTTCAAATGATTTAGCTTAAATTCTAGTTTTCTCAAATTTCTGTCCTCAGCAAGAACTTTTTATTGCATTTTATTATTATTATTTTTCTCTTTTACATTTACTGGTTTGTTATAAAGGATAAATTTCAGCAAGAGTGAAAAGGAAGTGATACAGAGACCAAGGCATATGGGTGGAATAGGATACAATTGGTCTCAGTCCACCCTGTGGGCTAAACAATTCACTTCCCTCCCACATACTAAATATTCTGATTCTCACCCCAACCTGCTCAAGTATTATCCCAGACAGCATCAGGTGAAAGTCCAAGATCTCATCATCAGAACTATGTCCTGGGGAAGTGATGTCATCAAGATGGCAGAGTAGGGGACACCAGCCTTCCTTCCCTCACAGTAAAAAAGAATATGGCAGCTGTCCAAGAAGGAAAATGGTCCTGGAGGGCTCAAGAGTCCTTTTAAGAAGCTGCAGCCTAACAGTGAATCGAAAAACTGAGAACAACCACATAGAAAGTTTGGCTGAGAGATCCTTGGACCTGGGACATCCTGGGACATCCAGGAATACAGAAGAAGGGCAGAGGCTCAGTACCAGACAGGAAGCGGTACCACTGTGGTCCTTGGTGGCCTGTTCTATGGGGTACCCCCGAGCTTTTGCTGTTGGAGACCTCAACAGCCCCCCAGGAAGCCTCAACTATCAGCGGCTTTACCAGAAGAGATCCCTTAGTTCTCATTTGTGTGGATCACAGCAGCCTGCTCTACAGAGGGCAATGGCAGCTCTCGCCTCTTAGTTAAACTACAGCCCTGGTCATGCAGACTCCAAGAGGGAGATGCTGCTATTCCTCCCTCACCCCCCCAAAAACGGAACCATGTTGTGCCACACTGTACTCCCAGTCCCTTCCTCCCACATCCCCACCACCCCTACACCCCTAATCTGCATGTGCCCCAGACCCAGGCTTCAAGGCTTTATCCTGGCTGTGAGCCCAGACACTGGAGTCACCTCTGCTGCAGGGTTGCCCAAGCCCAGGGCCCCAGAGCTGTTCTTAGTCCATGTATACCAATGCTCCAGACCCCAGCTCTGTGGCTGCTCTGGAAATTGAAAAGATTTAAAACAGATTGAGAAATGCTTATTGAAAAAAGTACTAGAGTTTTGCATGAGGACAGGAAGTTTGTGGTCGTTTGCCTGGGACTGCTCCCTTTCACCCCAACTCAGCCCTCAAGAACTGCAGAAGTGTAGTTTCATCTACATGAGGATGGCAGCAAACATCAACATCTTGTTGTAAAAGGAGGTGGACTCGAGCAAGGGTGGGGAGTAGAGTGAGATCCTTTAGTGTTTTCAGCTAAATGTGGTGACCTCTGTAGGAAACCAACAGAAAAATGCCACAGCTTTACTAGTCCTAGGTGGTGGCACTGGCTGGGGCAAGTGGTAGATCAGCCAAACATTAATAGTGGATCCCTGGATATGATTAAGCCATAGAATTGCTGAGATAATCTCCATACACATTCCAGTGACATAGAAGCTATAGAGATGAGAGACAGGGACCCATCAGGGCCCAGTGGAGAAAGTGGAGGGAGGTGAAAACTGGCTGTGCTTTGCGTGTGCTCCACAAACCACACACAGTGGGTTGGCAGCAGGCGGACTGTGGGGCTCCTGGTGTCTGAGCAGAATTTCTGTTTGAATCATTGGTGATTACTAAGCTATGCAGATACCTGGGAAGCTCCTAGCTAAAAATTAAAAGAAAGAAATAAGATAAGAGATACCAGTGGCCAAACACTAGGAAGGAGATGGACTCTGCAATGTTAAGTCCAGGCAAGTTACTAAAGAGAAACTCAACAATGCTGAGAAAATAAAGTATTATCAAGGGTTCTGTGTTATTTGAGAGCTGCACAAGAAAATATTATGTTAAATGCTCAGTTTTTGGTAAAAATTCCTGTAAAGTCGGGCCGGTCCGGTGGCACACTGCTACAGTGCGGCGCTTGGGAGCGTGGCGGCACTCCCGCCGAGGGTTCGGATCCCACATACAGACCGGCTGCTCACTGGCTGAGCGAGGTGCGGGTGCAACACCGAGGGTTGCGATCCCGTTGCCGGTCCCGGTCCGGTACGGGCGTGAAACTGAGGGTTGCGATCCGTTGCCGGTCACGAAAAAAATACAAAAAGGAAAAAAAAAAATTCCTGTAAAGAAAGAAAAAAGTGCAAACCATACTGAAAAATAAAATTGTCAGTGGGAGCTGACTCTGACAGTACTTAAGTATTGGACTTAACAAAAGCTTTAAAGCAGTTATTGTGTAGACTGTTCACAGAAGTTTTTTAAAACTATGCTCAACTACTGAAAAGGAAAATATAAAGACAATGGCAAAAAGTGGGGACTCTCAATAAAATAGAGAATCTATTTAAAAGGGCTAAATGAGAAATCTAGAGCTGGAAAGTAAAATATCACAACTGAAAACTTCACTAGATAGGGCCAACAGCAGCTTAAGTTGGCAGAAGAACTGGAAAGTAAAATATCACAACTGAAAAGTTCACTAGATAGGGCCAACAGCAGCTTAAGGTGGCAGAAGAATCAGTGAACTTGAAGACGGATTAATAGAAATTATCCAATCTAAAAAAAAAAGAAAAATAATTAAAGAAAAATGAACGAGAGCTCAGAGAGTTGTAATGAATGAGAGCTCAGAGAGTTGTAAGTCAATGTGAAGAATACCAACAGATGTGTAGTGGGAGTCACAAAGAAGAGAAAGTGGCCAAAAAAGTATTTGGAAAAATAATGGCAAAATCTTTTCAAAAGTCAAGAAACAATCCATAAAGAATCAATAGAATTTGTTTGAGATAAACTCAACAATCATAATCACACACAGTATAGGTAAAATCTTGAAGCAAAGACAAAGAGTATTGCAAACGCAACGCAAAAAACCTGACTCACTGTATACTATATATAGGAAATAAACGTAAAGCTGTTGGCTGACTTCTTCACGAGCAAAGGAGACTTGCAGATAGTTGAATGACATACTTAAATCTTGATGGGGAAAAAAAAATTAAACCAAAATTTCAATATCCAGTGAAAGTATGCCTCAAAAATAAAATCAAAGTAAAAACATTTTTTTCATAAACAGAAATTAATGGCAATTATTATTTGCAGACATACTCTACAAGAAATCCAGTAGGAACCTCTTCAGAGTCACAGAAAATGACAGCAGAGACTTAAATCTGAAGGAAGGAATGAAGGAATCAAAACAGTAAAGAAACAAGTTAGAAGCTAGAAACAAGAAAAGAAAAGTGCTTACTTCAATTTATCTGGGGTTGATTCCAGGAAAACTAAACTGTTGGGATAGACGTTGGAGTGACAGTTACCTTGGTTGACTTATGGATCCAGTTACTGACTGGGAAGAGGGAAGAATCTGGGAAATTTGAAATATCCTATATTTTCATCTGCATTGTGAATATACACACACTATATTCAGTTGTACATTTAAGACTGCTGCCTTTGGGCTGGTTATGAGTGGATACAGAAAATATGGTATATCTACACAATGGAATACTACTCTGCCATAAAAAAAGAATGAAATACAGCCATTTGCAACAACATGGATCGACCTAGATAGAATTATATTAAGTGAAACGACTCAGGCACAGAAAGAGAAATATTACATGTTCTCGCTTATTCATGGGAGCTAAAAATAAATAAATAAATACAAAATAACTGGGGGTGGGTGGGAGGGAAGAAGACACAACAATCACAATTCCTTGAAGTTGATAACGACAAGCAAACAGAAAGGAGGTTGCTGGGATGGAGAGGGGAGGGAGGTTTAGATAATGGGCCCCAATAATCAAACACATTGTATATTGACCAAAAAAAAAAAAAAAAAAAAAAAAAAGACTGCTGCCTTTATGTGTGTGTGTTTTACCTCAATCATAAAAGTAAAATGTCTCAAATGTGGATCTTTTTCAAGAAATATGAACAAAGAAGTCAGAATCATCAAATTTTATTTATTTATTTTTAATAAAAAAAGAAGTGCGATAAGTACATTGGAAAGAGCTGAGAAACAAGATACCTGTTAGGGAAAAAAGAAGGAAACAAGAAGAGGATGTCTCTTTCCACAAAGCCCATTCCAGAGTGACAGAAGCAGCATCTTCTCTACAATGATAGTGGGGACCTGAACACACCTCTCAGCGCTGGACAGATCATCTAGGCAACAAATCAATAGAGTATTCATTCCTCTTTCAGAAGGAGAGAAGAAATCTAGGGTTATCAGATTTGGGAGGTGGAAGGGAGAAGGGGATGGGGAGATATTGGACAAGGGGCATAAAGAGTAAGTATGATTTGTAATAATATAGATGCTAGTAATAGTGATTTCATCAACGTACATCAATGTTGAACCGCCAAAATACATACAATCAATTAATGATTCAATAAAATAAATAATTAAAAACAAAAATAAATTTATCCCACTTAGGCAGCATGGACTTTATTGGTTTTCCTTCAAATAAAAAAGACATTTAGGTCATTTTGCTCACACGAGAGCTCCCACCCTCCCTTTGGCTCTTTCCACACTGCTGCAACCACCACTGGATTTGCATAGTGTCCCTTGTGGAGGACCTTCCCCTGCAAGTATGAGATAATAGTTTAGGTCTATTCTTGCCTTGACTTATCAGGACTCTGCAGTTCAAGGTCTCAAATTGAGATTCCCTGCTCAGCTCCTGGGGCTGCTGATGCTCTGGATCCCTGGTAAGGGCAGAGGGGAGATGAGGGAGGAGAATGGGGTGGGAGGGTGAGCTCTGGGGCTCACTACTTCCCATGTGTGTTCTGTCCATGTGTGAAATGTGCATGACTCGTCCTCCAGGATGGGTCATGTGATATTTACATCTGTGAGAGTGAGCAAGATTCCAGAAGGTGCAAGGACCTGTGCTCTGTGAAAGACTCTAACATAGAAAGAGGGGGGGGTGGGCTGGTGCAGGTGATTTCTGGAGCCCCTTGGTGTCTTGTACCTCCTGGGTTCTTTTTTGAAATTGGATATTATTGGGGTATAAATCAAAATTACAACATGAATAATGATTTAGTCTGAAATAAATTGTTAAAAAGAACATTATTAGTGTATAATATTTCTACATAACACTGCATTTTTATCTCATTATTTTAGGATCCATTGGGATGTTGTGTTGACCTAGACTCCCCTCTCCCTGTCCGTCATCTCTGGAGAGCCGGTCTCCATCTCCTGCAGCACTAGTCAGAGTCTCCTACATAGTAATGGAAACACCTATTTGAATTGGTTTCTACAGAAGCCAGGCCAGGCTCCACAACTCCTGATCTGTTTGGTTTCCAACCGGGACTCTAGGGTCCCAGACAGGTTCAGTGGCAGCGGGTCAGGGACAGATTTCACACTGAAGATCAGCAAGGTGGAGGCTGAAGACATTGAAGTATATTACAGCATGCAAACTACAAAAACATAGACATGCTCTGTGCACAGTGACACAGCCCCACACACAAACCTTTCTGCTTGGCTTGGCCCAGCTGCCCACATATGTGGCTTGTCTGAGAGCAGCCCAGCACATTCTCTGAGTCTCTGAAAGAGGAAGACATTGGAGAACTCAGGGGAATAGTTTGCTGCTGGGGGCTGTAGGCCATGAGACCCTCAGGCTCACCTCAGGAACCACCTGTTGAGGCCCCATCAGCCGCAGCAGCCTTACCTGGCATAAGTGGCATGAGAAGGAGGTGGTCCAGTTGTCCTCTGAGTAACCAAAGAAGATGTAAAGGACAGGGTAATGAATTTACACTTTTCAGTTTGATTTATTCAGCATTACAGCCAAACAATTGACACAGATTTGTGGTAATGCATAGTGAATACATCTTGGGGTTATAGCAGATACATGATTTAATGCTAAAATTCTTTGATTTTCCTTGGTTACCACTAGCAGATAGAAAACGGGAGTTCCTGAAATTCCAAAAGATTGGTTAAAAATAAAAAATAAAAACTGGAAGATCTAATGAACCCCATATATCTCTGAAAAAATACAGAATGATGTAAGACTCTTTTATTTCCTAAAGTTAAGAATTTAAGACTGTGGGCAGACTGCAGGAAGGAAAGCATGAAGGGAATTTGGTAGAGATGAACTCTGGTTCACTTAAACTGCTCTTTAGCTTATGGGTGGTGGGGTTGTGGATGGTGCTGGTGATACCAGTTGATGATGTCAACCCAGAAAGAGGCCAGATGTGTTTCTTGTGAAGATTTGGAGAGTTTAAGGAACCACTGTCTGGCTTCCTATATTTAGCCAGTGCTACTCCAAATTTTGGGGGAAAGTAGTGCATTGAGTAGGGGTGTAGGCCTGTGGTTTCCAAAGTGGCACGTGCACATCACACACAGAAACATCATGGCAAATCTTTGAAAACAGAACTTATACTGGAACCATTGCTTGTTAAAGGCATGACCAAACATACCATCTGAAACTAAAATGAACCACAATAAAAATGAAATAAAATTCTCCAGAGGATTGTAATAGAATTCATATTTCATTAGTAAAACATGTTTATGCATAAGTTGTATATGTGTTCATATAAAATATGCATGCAGATATATTTATAGATTGCTGCACAAATTTTTATCTACATAAATTCATGTGTAAAGAAACTTACAGGACCATATATGTGTGTATACATGCATACACTCACAAACACACACACACATACAACACATGCATATGCACAAAATTATCAGGTGCCAAGGAAATGACGTTCAGCCTTTCTGGTCTACAGAAAGAGTTATGGGAACCTAGAGGATGGAGGAATGTCAAGGAAACAGATCCCTTAACATGGGATGATTCATACAACATTTTGTTAGATATTCTTCTTTCTACACTTACCCTTTTCCTTAACGTATCACATATATAAAGTACTTTTTAAATTTCTCTTTTACAATAAAGATCTCAGGTTAAATTCATGACCCACAAGAGAAGATGGATGCTGACCTGAAGGGATTTGGGTTTCTCCGTAGTTTGGGTAGCACTAAGTGTGCTATTATTTATGAAGAAAATACTTGCATAATGTTAGCAGTAATACATGGCTCTTGATGTTTTAAAAAGTGAGAGTTTGCATTGGCTAGTTAGCTCAGTTGTTTAGAGTGCATTGTTATAACACCAAGGTCAAGGGTTTAGATCCCCTTACTAGCCAGCCACACACATACAAACACACAAAGGTAAAAAATAATTGAGTTTGAGAAAATGTGCAGTGGTGAAGGAAAGGCACAAGGGGGTACAAATCACCCCTGCGCCCTTGAAAACAGATGAACCTGAAAGAGACTGAAGTGGGGATGTAAAGAGTAAGGCACAGGCTGTAGTCCACGAGGTCAGCAGAGCTGCAGGACTTCTGGGGCCAACAGTACGAGGAGCAGCTCATTTCCCTGGAGGAGCCAACCTGAATGTGAAGCCACAGGCAACAGGGACTCTTTCCACAGGCTGCATCTGCAGTAAGGCTAGAGGCTTTGCCTGAAGAATGTTCCTTAAGGCTTCCCAATAATTTGTGAGCATTTTATATCCCACGGAAAATCCTCTTATGCTCAGTGGACTTGACATTGGTAACGGATATCAATGACCGATCCACACTAACAGCATTATCACAACCTTCTTTTTGTTGGTGATTATAATACTTACCTGTGGACCTGTCATAATAGGCCAGAATGAACTGTTGTACAGGGTTTGAAATCTTGATTCTCTTTTGATTTTTAGAATAGTGTTTTTAAGTAAATGCATGTATGGGACAAAATTCATTGGGTAGGAGGTACGGTCTACAGATAGCATGGTAACAGCCCTTCTAATCAACTCTAATCACTGCTTAGGTATGGGATTGTATACATTAATGATTGTAGAGCTAAAAGGTGGTGTTATACTGATCCTATTAAGAGATGTTAAGAATTGCTAAAGGGAAAGATGCAAAAAAATGTTTGCTAGGGGAAATGTGTTTGTTGGTGGAAACTTTAGAGTTAATTATACTCAGATTTTATCATAAGAATGCAACTTTTCCTTATATCATTTAAGGGGAGGTTATATTTTAGGTAATGATTGTAGTTTGACCAACTTAGCTTTTCAGAAATTGTGCTTTCGAAAGTCATGTTGTTAATTTTCTGATGTTACTAGTTTTCATTGTTTAAGCTATATTTAGCCATAGATAACTGTTGTAACACTGCCCCTGTCTTTGTCTCCTTTTGCAATGATTGAATCAACTGATTTTTCTTGAGAAATTTACTTGTCTTTACTATAAAAAAACAGAAGCTAACTTGGAATCTGGGATGTAACCAGTTTTCTACTCCTAACAGAGGAGTTGCTGAGGTGCAGCCCCTTTGGACTTCTCATTGCATTGACGATGCTTTGAGTAATCCTTTTCTCATCTCCATTACACAGTGAAAAGTGTAACAAACTGTCTTGCATATCATTGAAAATGAGGGCTCATAAGCACAAGAAGAGCTGCTGGGTTCTCACCCAGCTGCACTGACTCATGGCATAAAATGAGGAGACTGAACAATTTTCATCAAATCATTTCTTCAGCCTTGGAAAAGTCCTCCACATGCATTCCATGATCAATACCTGTGGAACACTCAGGAGGACTTCTGTAGATATCCTGGGTTCCTTCTTGAGGATCTCTCTCCTCTCTGTTTCTCTGTCATTTTTCACAAGGTCCCTTTATGATTCTGCAGGTTATTGAGGACTCCCTGGCCTTGTTAAACTCACAGCAGGGCTGGCTGTGGCTCCATCCTCCTACTCCCTTCCTCCCTGTCTTCTCTGAAACCCAGAGCAACTCCTCATGTGCTCTGGTCTTGATCTTCATCCTGCTTTGGAAAGAATTGATCCTCATGTTTTCTGGGCTGTTTCAGGGGTTTAGATTGATTGTAATCCAGGCATCAATTTCAGCATCTTGTTCTTAGAAGAAAGAAACAATATTTTTAAAAATTATTTTTTCTAATACTTACGTTGGGCATCACTCGTCAGAGCTTTCATGCTGAAGAGCTGTAGGAAATAACATTGAATGGTTGTGAGATTTAGTGTACGTAGGTTCCCAAACCAAGAATTATATGAAGTCCATTTAGTGAATTGATATAAAAGAGACCTATTATGTTGGATAACGATTTGTCTGTCAGTAACTCCCATTTGTAAAACCATAGTGTCCCCTTAGTTCATGTCTAGTAAATTACTTGGTCATATAATGATAAAAAGGATGGTATAGTGCTATTATGCAATGCTTTAGAGTAACTTTAACATGCTGTACAGAAACTGTTTTTTTTAATTTTTTTAAAATTTGAAACAATTTTATACTTACTGAAAGGTTCTAGGTACAATAAAACATCCTACTTTTTACTTCTGAACCATTTAGGCCTCCCGCTTGAAGACTTTACTATGTGTTTCCTACAAACAAGACATGCTCTTACATACTAGCAATACTGCTCTGGAATCAACAAATCATTATTAATTCATAACTGTGCCTAGTCCTTAGTTTCATTTACAGTTTTGATAATTGTCATATTGATGTCTTTCTTAACAAATGATTCAGTCCAGATTCACATTTTGCCTTGATTGGCCCATGGATCTTTGGTTTCCTTCCATCTGGACCGGTTCTTCGGTCTTTCCTTGACATTCATTTTCTTGTCACATTTGGATACTATTCAGCTGTTATTTTGTAGAATGTATTTCAGTATGCATCTGGTTGAATTTTCATTCTGATTAAGTTCTGCTCAGGAATATCCAGAAAGGATGCTGTGTTCTTACTGCATCTGATCTGGCAATTCATGTTTTCTATCTGGCCCAGGACTGATGGCATTCACTTGGAACATGGATGAAGGTGGTGTCTGCCAGACTTCACTCTTGCAGTTAGTCTTTTTTTTTTTTTTTCTTTTTTTAACGTGACCGGTAAGGGGATCACAACCCTTGTCTTGGTGTTGCCCGCACTGTGCTCAGCCAGTGAGCACACCAGCCATCCCTATATAGGATCTGAACCCGCGGTGGAAGCACTGCTGCGCTCCCAGAGCTGCACTCTCCCGAGTGAGCCACGGGGCCCGCCCCTTGCACTTAGTCTTTTTTTAAAAATTTTTAATTTAAATAAATAGGAATTTGTAGAGAAGTCATTTGATGTATTGTTAATATCCACTTCATAACCAAAATGTGGACTCATATATTCATACTTAATTCAATAGTTTATAATATGTTACCATTGTTACTTATTTTCATAGTTAACATTCCACTGATTAGTCTAATCAATTCTTTATTCGAGCTGGATTCGAACACTTGCTAATTCTACCTCACCTTTCCCTATGAACTTCCCTAGTTTAGGCCAAAAGTTGGTCAAGGCTTGTCTTGTATGTTCCCTATCCTAGACTTGGAATCATTCATTGATCCAAGAATTACTGATTCTTTTAAGTGGAGATTGGTCTTCAAATAAATGATATTTGGGGCACGAAAGTTGTTTGTTGGCACTGATGTGTCATTGCTTCTTGGAAAATGAACTACTATCTATCTATCTATTCACACACATTTTTATCTATATAAATAAAATCTATGAATTTATACTGAAATCTCTAATTACAATAAAAAATTACAGTGTATTCTAGTACTATTTCATTTTCTATTTGTAACTTTTCTCTCCTACTGAGAATATCGTTTCCAATTATCCTCACTACATTTACTTATTTGATCAGTCCCTCCACGTAAAACCAATCTGCTGCTGTCCTTGCCACCTACACTCTCTTTGAAGACAAGATTTTTCACACACATCACACTGGCATTTTCCTTTGGACACCTTGCTTGCCTGTGAATGGGAAGAGAGTGTTCGCACATCCTGCACTCCCATGTGGGGACACTGCACCCTAGCTTCAACACCCCATAGTGGGTTTTTTTCTGCACCCTATGAAATGAATGGCCTTTCCATACTGTGTGGGCTCCAACACCTAGTGCAACACGCTGGATTTCCCTTTCACCGTATTGCATATTTTTTCTCCTGGACTCGCATGGTTCAGACAACCTAAACCCAGCAATTAGGAACTGTTTTCTTTTAGAAACTAGAATAATTTGGTGATGTAGGAATATGGAGGTTTATGGAGTGATCCAACAACTCAGAAAATATCTGGCATAGAAATGTGTAATGGCACAAAGAGCTAGAAAAGTAGCTGAGATTTTTCAGATTTGGAGGGAGAATATCCCTGATGTTGGATGGACTAGATGGAAGTGGTGAAAAAAGCACTCAGAATTGGAGAACAATAATCATTTATCTGGAGATGACAGGTTAGCGATGGCATATTCCCTCCTTGCAAATCATGATGCTATATTTCAGATATATTTTTAACATTTTTTGTTTTTCTATCTTCCTTTCTTTTTTTTTTTTTTTTTTTTTTTTTTTTTTGTGACCAGTAAGGGGATCGCAACCCTTGGCTTGCTGTCACCTGCACCGTGTTCAGCCAGTGAGCACACTGGCCATCTCTATATAGGATCTGAACCCGTGGCCTCAGCGCTCCCAGTGCCGCGCTCTCCCAAATGAGCCATGGGGTCGGCCCTAGATGTATTTTCAATATTTTTTGGTTTTCTTTCTTTCTTTAAAAAAAGTATATAAATAAATCTTTTACCTGTCTATTGTTCTTATACTTCATTACATCTCTCGTTGGTTTTGCTGATGATTTTCCTCATCAAGGATTTCAGGGAATTAAATCAAAAGAACATCTCTCTGGGTTCCATAAGGTCAACATAGCAAATGCAAGGAGATTTTCAATTTTTTTATAGTTTTTAGAGATGTGTTTCTCTGTCCAGCCCTTTCTCTGAGGAATATCAAACAAGAAAAGAAGTTCATGAACCATAGACACAGCAAAATAGCACTCTACCCACAGGACAACAGAATAATTCTGCTCTGTGGTCCTCAGGGAGAAATACTTCTCTCAAGGCAAATTTGTGCTGCCATAGTCAGTCTCAGGACACCTGGGCCTGAGCTGAATTATTGAGACGTCATGCTTGCAGCTGTTCAGATTTGCATGTGTCTAGAGCACAGCCCACTGTCCTGAAGTCTTATTCACAGGCTGTTCACAACCTGTGCAGGACTCACAGTCCCTGTCAGGACACAGCATGGACATGAGGGCCCACACTCAGCTCCTGTGTCTCCTCTTGCTCTGGCTCCCAGGTAAGGAGGGAGAACACTAGGAAACTACTCAGCCAGTATGGTCAGTACTGCCTGGAAGTTCAGGGAAGTCCTCTTATAATATGATTAGTAGTGTGGATGTTTGTCTCTATGTTTCCCATCTCAGGTGCCAGATGTGACATCCAGATGACCCAGTCTCCATCTTCCCTGTCTGCATCTCTAGGAGACACAGTCACCATCACTTGCCAGGCTAGTCAGGGCATTAGCAAGTACTTAGCTTGGTATCAACAGAAACCAGGGAAGGCTCCCACGCTCCTGATCTATGATGCTTCTAAATTACAAAGTGGGGTCTCCTCGAGGTTTAGTGGCAGTGGATCTGGGACAGACTTTACTCTCACCATCAGCAGCCTGGAGGCTGATGATGTTGGAACTTATTATTGTCAACAAGGTAGTAGTAACCTTCCCACAGTGTTACAAGCCTATACATAAACCCCCAGGAAAGCAGAAGTGTGAGGCTGGGCTGCCCCAGCTGCTCCTCCTGGTGCCTCCATCTGCTGAGAGCATTTCCCAGATGCAGCCAGGCTCTGAAGGTCATGAGAATGCTTTTAGAAGGGGCAGGGAGTCTCCTCTACAGATTTTCTTTTCCTCTCATCAGCCCTAGCAGCACAGACCTGACAGTACATCTCATGCCTTAATGCAGGGCAGAGTCACTACCTCTGAAGAGTCTGGATTGCATCCTCAGTCTGATGTCATGCAGCAAAGTAGAAACTACTCTTGGTATTTCAAGTAGGAATTTCTTTAATAGTGGAATTTCTGGGCCATACGACAACTTTCCAAAGTCATGGTGATAGGATAGTTAGGGTAGCAGACCCTTGGTAAAGGGCATTCTCTGGTGTTCACTGAGAATCTCGAGTGCATCTGAAAGTAAAGGTACAGGCTGCCTAACCTTGTGGTGCCCAGACCTGACTGTGAACCCCAGTGGTGGGGATGCTGATGCTCTCAGCTGCCTGCAGCACCTCACTAGGTGACTCTCCCATCCTTACCCCTGCCCACACGTGTGCCCGCATGTCCAGTGGTGAGTGATGAATCCTCCTCTTCTGACTTTCAAATGTCAGGGAGGGCACTTCATTGAGCAAGTCCAGGAAATTATAGAGGGAAAAGGAGTTCGAGAAATGCGCTTTCAGAATTGATGGTGATGACAGAGAGTTAAGGTCACACAGATCAGTAAGGTAACTATATCCTTAATTCTCAAATTTCGTCCTTTAGGGCATGGCCCCACAATACTTGTGGATATGCTTCTAAGTGTCATTGGCAAGGTAGGATCACAGCACAAAATCTTCATTATGTCATAGAGGCAATGTAAAGAGAGGAAATTGCGATAAATATACAACAAGTACTTAATAAATAAATGAAAATCTTTCTTAAAAAAACAAAGACAACATAGCATGGAGGTATCATTATTTTTCTTCCTATTAAAAATTCATCTGGATTTCAACAGCATCATCAGCATCACAGAGAGCGTATTATACATGCAAACAGCAGAATCACCTGAGACGCAGTGAATGAAAATCTACTTTTTTAGCGAGCCTCATGCTAAAGAAAGGTCACCCATATTTACTTTCTAATTAACTAAAAACTGTATTTTAAAATGTTTTTTACATTGTAAGAGATAAAATATATAACAGCATGTTCAAATATTGGCCTTATTGTGCAGCTCGCTTTGAAGATTCTGTTCATTCCTGTTACTTCTTGTGAGAATGTCGTACCCTGAGTAGTGACTGTCCTTCAGCCTTGGCCTCAGATCAAATGCAATCCAGAGGCTGCAGATAAACCGGGTGCCTGCTGCAGAGGCCCCCAGCTGAGCCACGCCTGCATCAGCCAGTCACTGTTAACATGAATGTCCATGAACATGAAAGTAAATGCTCAGTGTTATAAACCAGTGAGTTTTAAGTGGTTTGTTACCAATCATTATTGTGCAAATTCTGGTCAATACAGTATTTCCACATCTACATGTATAGATAAATATAACTTATAAAATGTATGGCCTCAGTATGAATATTTAGTAACCCATTAATGAAGATATTATGAAGAAATTAAAACTAAATGATGTTTGAGTAAGAGAGTCAATTTACATAATTTGTTGGAAATTTGCATATACATTTACACATATAGGTGTGTATATATTTGATACCTAATTGTCTATACATATATATGAATATATTTCTGTCTAAATAAAGCTACAAGTCCAGGTTAATCCAGATGTTTACCTCTGTTTTTGGATTTGGAGACATTTTTTGCCTTAATATTGTCAGCTGATTTATGCTGGACTGATGATGACACTGCACTGTCATAGTGAAGGATGCCCTGGAAGAATGGAAATCATCACGGTGGGGAATCTCCAAGGGTTACGTCTGATGGTCACTGCTGTGGATTGGATGTCCCTCCAAACTCACGGAGGCTTGGGCCCCATTGTGACAGTATTGAGAGGGTGGGAAATCCTATCATGGTAATTGAAAGGTGAGGTCTTGAAAAGGTGATTAGATTGTGAGGATTACACTATAGTAAATGGATTAATAAATTAATGGTCTAAAGGTGGTCATGGGTGTGGTTATGAGGACTTTAAAAGGACAGTGCATAAAGCACTCTCTCTCTCTCTTTCTCTCTCTCCCTAACTTTCCATGCTTCTGCTATCCTGTGGGTGACATCCTGCTTTCCTGTGAATAGACACTACCCACCAACATTGCTTTACGAGTCCATTTGTGTTGCTATAACAAAATACCTGAAATTGGATCATTTATAAAGAAAAACAACACTTATTGCTCACAGTTTCTGAGTATGGGAAGTCCAAAGTCCATCTGGTGGTGGCAACAGTGACCCAGGGGTCTCACATTGCAAGATGGTAGAAGCAAAGAAGAGAGAGAGAGAGAGAGAGAGAGAGAGAGAGGGAGAGAGAGAGAGAGAGAGAGAGAGACTCTCCTCTTCTTTTAAAGCCCTCAGAAGAGCACCCCTAACCACCATTTTTGATCCATTCACTACTGCATAGTCCTACAACCCAATCACCTCTTCAAGGCTCCACCATTCAATTACCATAATAGGATTTCCCAACCTCTGAACAGTCACAATGGGGGCCAAGTTTCTAATACACAAAACTTGGAGGACACAATTTAAGCTTAAGAGAGTTTTGGGGGGACACAATTCAATGGCTTTCACCAGATGTGTTCCCTGGACCTTGTGTTTTTCAGCCCCTGAAATTGTAAACAATACATAATGTTTCTTTACAAATTACCCAGTTTCAGGTATTTTGTCATAAGCGACAGAGACAGACTAATACTGCAACTTTTCAAGGAGCGATTGGCAATTAAATGACATGGACTGCTGGTTTTGACAGAGTATCAGGACTTTGAAGAAATGCCGCTGAATGACTGTATGCAAAGTTGTTTTGGAAAAATCTATGACTGGACATTTCAAAATTTGCCATAGTTGAAAATAATGGCTTTCCAATCTGATACCCATCAGAAGGCCATTATACAGCAGAGAGTTCTCAGTAACTAATGTGATCCAACACATAGACTTCACTCAGTCACTTTCTCACTGTCATCCATGCATGGGCTCAATAATATAAATTTCAGCTGACATATGACCACTGGCACTTCTGAGCATCCAACGTGGCAAAAGAATAACCCAAACTTGACCCCTATATGGTAGCACACATCAGGGATCAGATTAACGAGTAGTGTCCAGTGGATCACAGTGAACAGGAAGGACTGGTCAGTTCCTCCCCCGGTGTTATAATCCTAAGCATGAACCTTCCTCCCAGGCTGGTTGTGTAGAATCTTTGGTTCCAGCAGCTGCACTTTCCTGTATGGTCTGTTCAGAGGTATAGGGTGTATTTCCAGGAACATTTTCCAGGGCTCAAACATCCTGCAAGGGACTTTATACCCCCTCCATAGCTTACTTTCTTCAAAATACAAAATCCTCAAACCTTGATTAATTCTAATATGGCATTTCTAGATCAGGCCTGCCAAATAATTCATTCACAGCATGGTCTTTGAATCTCTTCTCTAGAATAGATATTATTAAAGGCGGAGAACTAGGCAAAAACAAACAAAAACAAAACAAAACAAAACAAAAACCGACATCCAAGGAAATAATAGTAATAGTAATAATAAGAACAGTGACAGCAACAGCAGAAACACCATCAATTGCCATTTACTGAGGTTTGAAGACTTACTGTGTGTTGATTCTGCACTAATGGTTTAATGATCTAGTGCCATTAATCTCATATTAATCCTCTATGGATGAAAAATCAGAGGTTGTCAGAGCTTAGATTACTTAAGATTCCAGTGCTTATTGGGGAAAGTTGGAAACAGACTCTGATACTCCAGCTTCATAATACCTCCTCAGATATAACTGAACACAGTGAAGTGTGTATGGTATTTAAAGTGAATATGACATGTGCAGGTGGATGGACGCACACAAACACATGTCCCCCTCTGACTTCTATGCAGATTAAGATACACACTCTCCCCGCAACCCAAGCAGCCCCAAGCTCCTTTCCTGTCAATCCCATGTTTTGTTGACCACTACCTAAGTCCTCCTCTGTTCTATTTTTTTTAGATCAATATTCATCAATTTTCTCAGTTGTTGAACTTTATATAAATGGAATCACTGAGTATCTACGCTTTGGTGTCTCACTTCTTTTGATTAACTATTTTTGGTTTTATCTATGTTGTTTTTGCAGATGCAATTTATTCCCTTTTTATTTAGAATAATTATTTTCTCTATGAATATAGTATGACTTATTTTCACAGGTGATTACCAATATGGTGGAGGAACTGGCGAGTAACTCTGGAAAATAATTTGATGAGATGGTAGATAGGACTGAGGTCTGCACAGTAGATGACTGTTGATTTTTAAAAATAACCTATATATGCAAATATTTTTTCTTTATCATTTCAACACTTTATTCCATTTATAGTAGAGCATATTTCATCCTACTTATCTATGATATTCATGTCTTAATTTCTATATATGCATCTAAAATTTATGTTTTGAGTGAAATATCTTGTTATGTAAATATTTTACTTAGTGCTGTCTTTACAATTTGAGGTTTTGGAGTACTATACATCTGATTTTGAAAAGCAGACATTACCATTGATAGTAATTTATAATCCAAATAGAATATATGCTTGCTGGAATGGGGGAATTGTGCATTATGTGAAGAAAGTACCAGCATTCAGGGTGAAGGAAGAATAAATATTTCTTAAACTATTTGATAATATAAGAAAAAGCAGTTTATAATAGTCATAGTTTGTTGAAAATGTCTGAGGCACTTGTCTTCTATTACTGAACTTAGATGACAGAGTAATGATTGTGTTAACCTAGTCTCTGGTTTCCATAAAGGGTCACCATGACCAGTTGGACTAGCTAAGTCTCAGTGTGACTTAGCCTGACATTGGCAAAGCTAAGTCTGGATGCTATGATTCTCAGAATAAGTGCATCCATCTGACTTTATCCTGACTCAGAGGACTTGGTCCAGCACAGATATCTTGCTCACAGTTAAGGACACTACACAGTGTCACCTGCTTTATGCATCCCTCACAGAGAGCTACAGGTCAAGACATGATCCCCTGCTGTGGAACCTTGAGTCCAAACTGTGTCAGCTTCTTCTCTCACTCCTGCAGCTGCCTTTTGAGTTACTGTGATGAGGATCTGGAAAATAGGGTAAATTTGATAAAACATGGTATTCATTTTTACCGTGAACCACTCACAATATACAGTTTATGAGGAAAAGATAATCAAAAGACATTGTTAAAGGCAGATCCAGAGTCCTCCAGCATCTTTTATTTACCTGCAAATGAGCACTACACTATAGGTTTCTATTCTTTGTGGGTGACAGTCTGGCTCAAATGACCTGTTGAATCTCTTGAGTTTGAGACTATTCCCTCTTTTCATGTTTAATACTGTGGAAAGAGTTGTGACATAAGCTTCTTCATCACCAAACTGTCATTAGTGTTTAAGCACCCTCTCCTGACAAATACACATGCTCCTTTTCTGCTTTCTTGGGATGTAGAAAAAAGAAATGCTAAAGAGTTTAACTGTTTTAGGGAAAGCAGTAGAATCAGAGGAGATGAGGTTCAGAGCTGGAGAATGCGACCCCCAAAGGCCTTCAGACTATAGAATGGAAAGTCCTTGCAGCAAGTACTAGCCACCCAAGGAGAACACAATTTGGAGGAACACAGGTAAAACCCAGACTGGATTTCTTTTAGATCAAGAGTGTGAAGTCACGTTTCTCAGGTTGTAAAGGAGAGGGGAGCCTGAGTCTAGGTGTGTTTGATGGATGTGTCTTCAGAAAGTGGTGTTGGTTCACTGGGGTCAGAGCCTGGGTCCTGCTCATGTGGGCAGCTGTGGTCAACCTCGCACACACACTGCTGTGGCTCCCTGAGTGACACTCTTTACTAACTCTAAAAAAGAGTGATGCAGTTGCAGGGCCATCAGGAAAGATCGCTAAGCAAAAAGGAAAGGTAGTTCTGGAATATAAATGTCTGATCAACTCCTCACTGTAACCTGAACCACCCATGGAGACACAGAGGTGCATTGGTTTTAGAATGAGACAGATGCCACCACAGGCATTTATTTTCCTCTCCAGAGCAGGAACCTGAAGCAAGCCCGATTTTTTTTCTCTCTGAAAACATTCTTTAGATTATTTTGGATTTTATTTATTTATGTTTTTTAAATGTAACAAATTATCTGTGTGTTCTGTTATAAATTTTTGTATAGAGTTGCATGAGCCCATAAAATTTTGACTCAGTAGTTTTTAGTAGACTCAGGAGTATTATTTTAAATTATGCTTCTCATTATTAATTCTATCATAATGATTCTAGTTTAGGAAAATATTTTGTTCTTGGATTTGTCTCAGTCTCCTTTTTCTGTCTGTTTCATACTCTTCCATTGTGTGTACAGTGACTAATACTCCCCTCTGTCTTCTCCATTATTTATTGATTTTCAACAATAAATTCTAGTGGTTATTGCCTAGCATACTCGTTTTCTTTTTGTTTTTCATTTTTGATTGTGCATTTAGGGCTTTATTTCTGTAATATGCCAGGAGATCTGATAGATTTATATTTATATTTTCACTTGGAGAGGAGAGACTCAGGTTCTCACACAGAACAAATAAAAAACTGGGACTCTGAGAAGACCTACATCTACATGACAAGAAAAACTCTGTAAGGGAAGGGTTTTTCTGAATACCACTCAGAAAAACATAATATAAAGTTTTTCCTTTTTTAATTCTGTACAATTATACTTGAAAGTTTCTCTGTCAGCAACTCCCTGTGATTTGTCCATTGTATGGAAGGTCATTATGATGGGGTATGTACCAGATTAAAATAATTGGTCACAAGAAATGTCATCTTACCTGCCTGAGGCATACAAATCTTTCCCCTTTCCTCTTACTTAAACTGGGCTCTTAGCTCTCTATGCAAGAGACACTTTTCTTTGTCCTGGTCAGGCCCTTTGACAGAGCACTCTTATGGAGTTGAACTCACTGGGTCCCAGGGAAGGCAGTTTCTTAGGTAGTTATCCTTGGAGCAGTAGATACCAGACAACTTTTTATTTGGAGAGACTCAGCAGATCAGTATTTGTTTGTTTTGTTTTGTTTATTGAAACATAATTGATTATATATCCTTGTGGGGTACAGAGTTGACTATCAGAAATTGTGTACAACACGTGATGATCAAATCAGAATAGTTGGCATATTCATCATTACAACAGGTATTCTGTACAATCAGTACTTGTTGGGTGGAGTCTCTGTTCTTCTGTAGATTAGCTTGGAGGGAAATATGCAGGGTGACCATTCATTCACCCCTCAAAGATTAAGCCTAGACACATGATCTGAAAATGGCTGCTCAAACACATTGTGTCACTAATAAACCCCCAAAATATGAATTACTTCCTTTTTTCCAACTATAGGGAAGTGTGACTGAATCTTTATTTGTTCCCCTCCAAGAGATATTTTATGTCACTTTGCTCACAGGTGAGGCCCCCAACTGCCCCTTGGCTCTTTCCACCCTCCCTTTGGCTCTTTCCACACAGCTGCACCCAGGAGGGGATTTGCATGCTATACCCTAGGGAGGACCTTCCCTTGCAAGTCTGATATAAAAGCTCAGCTCTAACCTTGACTTATCAGGACTCCTCAGTTCATCTTCTCAAAATGAGTTTCCCTGCTCAGCTCCTGGGGCTGCTGATGCTCTGGATCCCTGGTTAGGGCAGAAGAAGATGAGGAGGTGAATGGAGTGGGAGGGTGAGCTCTGGGGCCCACTGCTTCCCATGTGTGTTCTGAACAACGTTAGAGGCATATGCTTTGTGCCCCAGGGAAGGAAATTTGACATTTTGCTATATGAAAATTCAAATACACCTAAAGGAAATAATGACTAGTGTGCTCATGAAGATCTTGAAAAAGTAAAAATCCTCTTGTGTCTTGCAAATATTGGGCTAATTTTAGCATGTCTATTTTTTACGGTATTATTCAAAGTTTTTTTAAAAAAAGATTCCTCTGAAATAAATACAAAAGCGAAACCATACATATTGCCTTTAATGTTTGTACAGAAGCTTGCATTTATCCTTCATTTTTTTAGGATCCAATGGGGATGTCGTGATGGCCCAGACTCCACTCTCTCTGCCCACCATCCCTGGAGAGCACGGTTCCATCTCCTCCGGAACCAGTCAGAGCCTTTTACACAGTAATGGAAAGACCTATTTGAATTGGTTCTTGCAGATGCCAGGCCAGACTCCTGATCTATGGGTTTTCGAGTAGGGATTCGGAGGTTCCAGACATGTTCAGTGGTTGAGGATCAGGGTCAGATTTCGCACTGAAGATCAGCAGGGTTGAGGCAGAGGATGTTGAAGTTTATTACTGCTAGCAAGCTATACGTTCGGCAAAGGGACAACGTTGGAAGTCAAACGTGAGTAAAATCCAAACTGTCCTTCCTCAGTGGTCTGTGTCTTTTGGCTTCTGTGTCTATGAAGGGATCTATACGCCAACTCTTTGANTGTGATTGTCCCAGTTAAATAGTTTTATTTTTAAAAATTCCATTTTACAAATTATGTAACCCAAAGGAACATATATGAAATATTAAATAATTCTGAAATTATTCACAATGAAAAAGGTGTTTCTTCTCAAGGACTGAGCATCTACCCTGTGAATATCTGCTGGGTCAGATGTTTGATCTAGAAAAGTCTGTGGGGAGGTAATGATTACTCACCCAGGGGCTGTGTCCAATTTTATCACTTGAAATTTTTATTACTTTAATGGAAGATAGAAACTTAAAGTCTCAGGTATAATTCTCTAAATGAATTGGGTCATAATGAATACGAGGTAACATACTTCACCAAGCTTTGGAATGGAGCACTGTCTTCCTCTAAAGTAGGAGTTGCCCTTGTTTCCAGGATCTGGATGGAATCTCTGCTC
>NW_007733702.1:5816-6570 GCF_000696425.1 Galeopterus variegatus | reverse complement strand
AGGTTCAGTGGCAGTGGGACAGGGACAGATTTCACAGGGTGAAGGCTGAGGATCTTGGGGTTTATTACTGTCAGCAAGATAGACACAGTGTACGATTTTGACTAGGGGACGAAGCTGGAGATCAAACGTAAGTATTTAGTATAGCTGATTCTTCACTATTTCTGTTTAATTGTTTTCTTTTTGCTCCTTTTTGTCTGTTTTTGTTAGTTGGATGTCAAGGATACAATAAATTTCATTCCCAGATTAGGTACAGAGGAGAAAATTGTTCCACAGGAAGCTAGCTGATGGCTAACATTTAAGATTTCTAAATCAAAACAACTTAATTGGGGAACGACACTTGAAGCACTTTCAGGGAGGGTTTTGTATAGAGAGAAGTTAAAGTGAATCCCTGTGATTCACTTTCAGCCAAGGGACCACGGTGGAAGTCAAACGTGAGTAAAATCCAAGCAGTCCCTCCTCAGTTGTCTGTGTCTTGTGGCCTCTGTGTCTGTGAAGGGATCTATAAGCTGACACTTTGAAACCAGGCTATGAAATCTTCCTGGCCAAAGCTAAAGATGAACATTGTTAGCAACCTTGAAAATTGATTGTGCATGTTCCATAAAGAGAAAGATTCAGTCATTGGGTGAGAATAACTTGTCTACGTTATACTTCAGAAATTTACTTGGGATCATAATAACGTGTTCTGGACAGAGGCTTGCTCAATTGTCAGAAAGGGAAATTCATTTTATGTATAGAAGGGAGGTTAACAGGAAGC
>NW_007733702.1:2812-3776 GCF_000696425.1 Galeopterus variegatus | reverse complement strand
GATTTTCTCTGAATTCACTGATCTCGTATGATTGCCTTCAAATGGAGGTTTTTGTTAAGGGCAAAGTGTTAGAGTCCTCCCTGTGGCTTAGTTTCGGCCAGGGGAACAAGGTGGAAATCAAACGTAAGTGCACTTTCCTAATCCTTTTTCTTATAGGGTTGTAAAATTTGGGGGGGTGGTTCTGTTTATCATGTGAGTCAAAGTCATTTCCAAGGAGAATGGAATCCTTCCAGAAAATCAGATGAGTAATGGACTGATAGTCAGTTCATTTCACGGAAAAACAAAGATCTAGACAGTTCTCTCAGCATCTAAATTGCCAGATTTCCTCTGGATCAGTCAGCCTAGTGATATTACTCCCAGAAAGAGGTTTTTGTTGAGGAGAAAGTAATTAAGCTGACATTGTGGATCACGTTTGGCCAGAGGACAAAACTGGAGATTACACGTAAGTAATTTTTCTCTACTACCTTCTGAAATTTGGGTCNTTGAGTGAGAGAGAGTAAATAATTACATTTTTTAAATGCCCACTGGTCTGCAGGAAAATAGTAGGTATTTTAAAGAGTATGTTCTTTTATTTGCCTCAGTTATTACGTGTCCATATTTTATACCTCTGAGAAGTCCGTGGCACAGCTAGCGTGGTGTGTAGACTGCGTGGTGGTCTCTTATCATGATTGAATGACTTACGTGGCCTGGCCATCGCGCACCTGTGACAGTGCACCTTGCCACTAAGGGCCGTGGCAACCCCGCGTTAGCCATTTAAATGTGTGGCCGGCCTTCCTGCCACACAGTGATATATGTACTGCCACCAACGGAAAAGAGAATGAAAACGGGGTGGGCTCTGAGTTAATATGGGAAAAGCCAAGAGAAGACCGACTTACTAAAGTGTTCAGAAACAAAATTCAGGGTTGGCCCGTGGCTCACTCGGTAGAGTGCGGTGCTAATAACACCAAGGCCATGGGTTCGGATC
>NW_007733702.1:0-1429 GCF_000696425.1 Galeopterus variegatus | reverse complement strand
GCCCGAGCCCTCTTAGATCTCTTGGGGGCTCGGGGTGTGTGCGCATGCGCACTTGTGTTTAGACATGCTGCTTGGTTAGCGTTATGAACTGGAGGCTTTTGATCGGTGCTATTGTGGCACAGAGGTGCGCATCTACAATAGAGTACGGAGTAAAATTCCATCATATAGGCTTCAGAAGTGGGAAGTAGGCAAAGGGCCAGGTGAGGGGAAGGGCCTCAGAAAGTGCTGTATTCTCCGATGAAGAAGCTTATTGACTTTTGAAAGCAGAGGAAAGAGTCACTATCGGGCACCTCCACCAGGTTGAAGGATTTGAGCGGGGACGCGGTTTGTTTGAGATAGAGAATCGGCATTCGGCTGAGCTCCTAGATCCGACTCAGACGTCTTGGAATGATCCATCACGCTGCGAAAAAGGGTGATGTGGAAAGAGTACAGCATATCCTTCCATGTGGAGTAGGGAACTTGGAAGACAGATTGGAACGAGAAGAAAGGGTACAGCCAGTGCCAAGCATAAGAAACAACTGATCTGCGGCCATGGCAAGAAATAGTACGTGAGAACCAACTTTCAATGGGCCCAGTGAATGTTGACGCCAGTCAGGAACCATTGGTCAACCCAGGACCCCGCACGAGCCCGCTTAGAATTCTGGGGGGCTTGGGCTGTGTGTACATGCGCACTTGTGTTTGACCTGCCGCTTGGTTACCGTTCCGAACGGGAGGCTTTTGAGCGGTGATGTTATGGCACAGGGGTTCGCTTCTCCAAAATAGTACCGAGTAAAATTCGAGTATATCGGCTTCAGAAGTGGGTAGTAGTCGAGGGGCCAGGTTTCTGAAGGGCCTCTGAAACTGCGGTCTTCTCCCGTGATGAAGCTTACTGACTTTTGAGGGCAGAGGAAAGAGTCACTCTCGGGCACCTCCACCAGGTTGCAGGTTTTGAGCGGGGACGCGGTTTGTTTGAGACACAGAATCGGCTTTCGGCTGAGCTACTAGATCAGACTCGCACATCTGTCAAAGATCCATCCAGCAGATAAAAAGGGTGATGTGGAAAGAAGATACTTCCTTCTTGAGCAGGGTTCGGATATCTCCACCAGGCTGCAAGAGGTGAGCGGGAATTCGGTTTCGGTGAGAAAGAGATCGGATTTCGGATGAGCTAGCAGATCTGATGCAGGCATGTGGGAAACATGAATCATGCTGCCATGAAGGGTGATGTGGAAAGGGGACAACAGATCCATAGATGTGGAGTAGGGGACGTGGATGACAGAGTGGAACGAGAAGGCGGTGGAACCAGTACCAAGCCTAGGAAAAAACTGATCTGTCGCCGTGTCTAGAAAAAGCCTGTTAGAACCAACATTAATTCTGCCAAGTGGCTGCTGCCGTCACTCAGAAATCACTGGTCTCCCTGGATACCCGCTCGAGCCCTCCTAGAACTCTTGGG
>NW_007733701.1:146461-150767 GCF_000696425.1 Galeopterus variegatus | reverse complement strand
TGGGGGGGCTGTTTCATTTTCTACTAGGTTCTAATAGTTCAGATTACCGGTTGAAAGTGCTCTGAATACACTACATGGTTACATTTTGAAATTAAGGTATTCATCTTATTAAAAACAGAATGTAATGAATTCAACAATATTTCACTCACTCTGTGAGAACCAACCTACTTGTTAATAATTCCAAAATCACCAATGCTTTTAGTAATTTCCACTGCTTGGAAAATATGGTTCCTTAACCAAAAGTTTCATTCCTAGCAGATGCAATTGGGTAATTTCTCTGGGCACAGTAATGTAACAAAATAATTTTATTACAATATATCGTTCACTCAGTAACTTTATTATACTTTTAGTCTACATAGAATTACATTAGTTTAGCCAAATATAAAATATATAATTTCCAAACATTATCATATCCAACAGTTAAGATATTACCTTAGTAATACTAAAGTGTATAATTAAATTTTATTAGAGAGTTATATGGTATACCTAATAAAAGAAGAAAATGCCAGATGTCTCAATAATTAGAACAACCCAAGTAAGCAATGATCTGGATCTTTCATTTTATTACTTGAAAAGACAAAACAAAATTTATCTACTAACTTTACAAATCTTTGTTTTCAAAATAGGCAGTTTCCTGCTATACCTAGAAGGCTCCTGATTGCATTAAAATGGGACATTGTTTTTAAACCATCTGATTCCAATTTCAATCTTCCTCTCAATGTGAAGACAGCATGACATAAAGTGAGGAATATCTTGCTAAGAAATTAGAATGTATTCATTTACCCTGAGGGTTTAAGCAATTCTATCATTTTCTCTGACTGAGGAGATCATTTGGTATGTAGGAGAGCAAAAATTCGACATTATCTTAATCTGAGTCAGACTAATAATCTGCAGATTTTGCACGAGGTTGATGTCCTGATGCTTTCCAAATTTATAAAAAGAGAATTAATATATTACATTAAAAGAAGTATACATTCTGAATTGCAATCATATTTGGAAAATCCTGGGTATAGTATTTCTGTAACTTTTTGGAGGTTTAAATAATAACACAAAATCAAGGTATACAGATTATAATAGACACAACATGTACGTATTGAAAAAAAAGCCTCAGACGGGTATATTCATGGTAATGGTAATAGAATCAGAGGCTCAATAGCTCCATTTCTTTCAACTTCTTATCGTAAAACACATCAAGATTTTTATGATCTTGGTTACTTTCCTTTGGTCGTTCCTTTGCTTTTCAGTGATAGCTCTTAAATAAATCCAAACAAAATATATTCAAGAAGTTTAATTTTTTGTTCATAGAATGTAGACTTAAGTTATTAAAAAATAATGGCAAACATATCAATGTTCTTAATTTCTTAAAAAGCTATGACATTGTTGATCTTTTCTGTCAACTCAAATCATTTGACTATGACATCCAAGATTCAAATAAAAATCAGTTGTTCTTGGGTAATAGTTGTACAATTCTTTATGCAAAGGCTGTGATAAAATTTGGTTTATGAAAATCTTAGGTTAATATCATATTGTGTTTGAGAGTTAAGAATAACTGCTAAAATAGCTACTGGGAAAGAAGCCGACTATTTTCACCAAATTTACATTTTTTTTTTGGCAGAGTAATAAGATGTTTAAAGTAAAATATATAACAATGATAATTTGATAGCCAGTGTATGAGGCTAGCAAGTTCCTCTTTATAAAATCATATTTCACTTTCAAGGTGCATTGCCTTTTAAAAAGAAGCAAGATTTCTTTCCATTTAAGTTTCTGCAAGTCTTGACCCTTCCCTCCAATACTGCTACTGTGAAAATCTTGCCTTTCTGGAAACTGCACATCATCCAGTAATCCTGAGAAAGCCACTACTGGCTAATTGATTCACTCTTTTGAAACTAGGACAATGTGTAATTAGATTTATTAATTTACTCATTAAACAAATTGTTACTGAGTCCCTGTTTATGTGCCAAGGTGTCTTCTAGTAGCTGGGGATTCCACTGTGGAAAATTTCTGGCCTCATAGAGCTTACAATTTATTTGAGAGAGACAATGAACTAGTAAACATTTTTATATCAGGTATTAATATATGATACAATGAAAAGAAAAGCAGCATAAAGAGGAGTCAAATGCTCTGTTGTGGTGTTGCTCTTTCATATGGGGTGCAAGGGACGGTACCTGATAATACATATTTGAGCAACAAGGTAGATGAAGTGAGGAAGGGAGTCATACAGATACCTGGGTGAAGAGTGTCCTAGGACAGGTAAACGGCAAACGTGAAGCAAGTGTCTCTGCTCAGAGGCACTGTATTAATCAAAATGTCCTATTATACCTCCTAGAATGCACAGAGAGGTCAACACGCAATTGTTAGTCTACAAAAATAATTTGTACTAATAGATTTTTGCAAAATGGCTTAGGAATAGGAACAAATGAAGTCAGAGAGCATATTCCCCATTCTGCATTCATCTTNAGAGGCACTGTATTAATCAAAATGTCCTATTATACCTCCTAGAATGCACAGAGAGGTCAACACGCAATTGTTAGTCTACAAAAATAATTTGTACTAATAGATTTTTGCAAAATGGCTTAGGAATAGGAACAAATGAAGTCAGAGAGCATATTCCCCATTCTGCATTCATCTTTAGTATGATTAGGAGATATGTAGTTAATACATTAATACTGAAACCAGTATTATGGTGCTGGTTAATGAGATTAGGATAAAGAAAAACCAAAAGATGTTATGGTATAATTTATATTTTTATATAACACAGCAGAAAAATTAGACAAATTGATGTTTGTGTTACTCAGGGACAGAAACTGATTTAGACTATTAATGTATCACAGACTAATTTACGTTAAAAAATTAGTAAATTTTCAGCTAACTTGTGTTAGGTTCACTCCTAAGTAGCTATTATTCTATAGGTCCCAAACTGGTAAATTCCTAAGGTTCAACCCAGCATATGCATTCAAGCTCAACATTTGACAAAGCACTGGCCCTTCTTTTGGCCAATACTTACAGCCAGCTGTTCTGGATTGTACCTATGGGCCTTTACTGCTCTATGGGTTGGGTTGGGAAACATCACATATGCAAGGCTTCGTTTGAAGTGAAATAGAGTGCTGAGTTTTTCAGATTATTTGAGGGTATAAGGTACTGACAGAGAAGACACATGCAACACCCCTTCTCCACCCTCCTCCTGCGTGCCAAATAGTTCAGCATCAGCTCAGATTCACCTGTTGAAGTCATTCACTAACTTTTCACTGTATGTCACTCTGTAAAGTTAGAACAAACAAGTGTAAGGTTTGAGAATTGTTTTGAAGGAACTACATATTTTAGTCACATATATTCTAATATAATAAAACAAGCTCTATGATATTGCCAGACAGTGAAGTGAAAGGGATCATTTTAACAAAAATTACATTAATAATTTAAATGTCATTAAAGATCCAGATCCATCAAAAGACAAAGATTTATCTCAAAGATAATACTGTACACATTAAAAAATAGATACTGGCATTTAAGCATTCTTTGTACAACCAGAAAAATATGAATTTTGGCTCTCTCTTGCATATTTGACCTATCTTCACTATTCTGATACTTGAATACAAACGGGAACAAAATACTTTGTAAGTTATGTCTATTAAAAATAGATTGGCATTAGAAGAAACGAATAATTTACTTCGTTTTATTTTAATTGCTATTTAAGAATATAAAGTTCTATTTACTGATGATCAATAACAAAAATATTTTTGTAAATTAAAATAAAAAGTGCATTGCATTTAATAAAAAAACAGACATTTTTTTCTCTACAGTGTTCACCAGATTGACTATCACTTTTTAATATTAAATTTGAAGGTGGTTGAGTAATCATAGAAAATGTATTCTGACTTTCCAAAAGGCAGCAAGCTCCCCTCTCCATGATCAACTTCAATCTATTATTGCTCTATTTTCAGTCAAATGGGTGTTGGAGCCTACAGACAAATGGATACAAATTGGTATAGTGTTTTCACTCCCAACAAGGATAGGGGTATGTGTGTCTGTGTATGTGTGTGTGTGTACATGCATGCATTAAATAGGTTATTTTCTTATCTCCAAGTGGTATTACCAAATTAGATTACAAAATCTCTTAAGGAAAGCTCTGTTCTGATGGGCTCAGAGATAAATGTTTACATAAATTACACATTTCTAAAATTTCCAGATATTAAAAAAAAACTTTCAAAAGCATTCTTATAAAGAATAACAAATGATTTAAAAATTAAATTCACATAATTTAAATAAATTTTTGTATAACAAACTAATTTAATATTGTTTATTTACTAAA
>NW_007733701.1:143717-145815 GCF_000696425.1 Galeopterus variegatus | reverse complement strand
TTTACTAGATGTTTAAGATTACAGAAAACATGAATTTGTTTTTAACCAATTAAATCATTCAGGTGACAATCTTTATTTTTAACAGTAACTATGTTTTTATTTATTTTATTGAATCGTAATTGATTGCACATATTTTGGGGATTCGATGTTGACATATGTTGATCAAATCTATATTGTTAGTATGCATATTGTTACGAATTGTACTTATTCTTTATGCCCCTTGTCCAGTCTCTCCCTGTACCCCCAGTCCCTCCCTGCTCCCACCACTGATACCCCTAGATTTCTTCTCTCTCCCTCTGAAACAGTAATGGTTACTCTGTTGATTTGTTGCCTAGATGATCTGTCCAATGCTAATGTTCAGGTCCCCCAATATTATCATAGAGCAGATGCTTCTTCTGTCACTCTGGAATGGGCTTTGTGGAGAGAGACATCCTCTTCTTTTCTTTGGTCTCTACTGGTGACACTCCTGTGTCAATGCACTCCAGTGGCTGGCAGTCCATCTGTGTGGTGGTTGTGACATCTAGCCCCTTTCATGGCAGCCATGGTTATACTGTGGTGGCTGTGGTGGGCCACCCACATGGAGGTGACGTTTTTGGCATGCTCCTTGGTGCTGGTGGTGTGCCTGGACCCCAACTCCATGTAATTATGTTTTTTAATAAACCAAGTTAAATAATATTTTCAAGATTTTTTGGATTCTAAGCCTTAGACTTACTACTAGGTTAAGTTAATACATATTCCTTAATTAATATCAAATCTAATATCTAGGTCATTTCTAAAAAAAGATAAAACATTAAGGCACACTTTTAAATGTATATACTTTTTTGTCTCTTATTTTCATGTTTTAAAGAAGTTGTATATACTTGGGTCTGTTAATAAACAGTTAATAAACAATAATAAACAGCTTATAAACTTAATAAATAGAAGTTGTATATACTTGGGTCTGTGTACTACCTTAAAAAGATATACTATAAAGAAGTATATGGCTATAAAAAGTATAAAATGTACATTCATAAGCTTTCTAATCTACTACAAAATGTTGATATATAACAGTTTACAATTATCCACCCCATAGTTTTCTCTATAAAATAAAAAAATCACTGTAATTAAAAATTACATATGTAATATATATGATTTTTTTAGGAAAAATAATGACAGTAGGCAGCTTCACATGAAAGATATGCCAGATAATATTTTGCTGAAACTATAGTTTTGGCTCCTCCCTAGTGCCAGCTCCACCCTGTTCCCAGCGACCCACACTGTGCCCATTCCCCACCACCCACAGAGTCCTGCCCCTGCCTCAGAGGGCAATGTTCAGGGGAAAGAAAGTCTAGGGGGCAGCCATCCGAAGGTTAGCACTCCTTATCTGGGGTTTGTGGGATTACTCTTGTAATCTTTGTGCTTATTTGTAGTTTTCATTTTCCCCCCACTGTTTCTGAAATTCTTGAGTAATTTTGAATAAAGGAAAAGTAGGAGAAAACGCTAAAAAACAAAAAGAAAACAAAACAGAACAAAAAAACTACAGTTTTGTCTTAAAATAAAATGACTAATCATTCCAAAAAATGTCTAAGATGAAACCGAAATAAATACATAAATAAACGAAAGACTCTTGTGGTCAATGCTAAGTAACATTTAAAGGGCTTATTTATAAGATTTTCAAAAAATTAGTATTAAATATGATACCTATGCAAAACTAAAACTCGATGTTTTCTCTCTCTGTTAAAAATGACAAAATTTTCCTGGATTCTTGGTCTGCTATTAATAAGATACTATAAAATAAAATTTTCTTTGTCTTCTGTTTGATTTGCCTAAAAGGCAAACATTCTGTATCTTATCAGAATATTTTCCTGTGCTTTATGTCAACTTTACCAAACCCTAAATACTAAAAACAGAATAAAACAAAAAATCTGAAGTCTGCTCACGGTTATATTATAAAATCAAAGCTCAACTATGGGTTTTGTGAGAAAGACACAAGTCTAAGTAATAAAGAAAAATTGACAATAAATATTAGCAAGGATATCAGGCAAATGTGATGAAATATAAGAGTGGTAATATTGCTATCAGATTCGGTAAAATCTGTGCTAAAAAAAGTGGTAAGTAG
>NW_007733701.1:142320-143659 GCF_000696425.1 Galeopterus variegatus | reverse complement strand
CTCTATAAAATAAAAAAATCACTGTAATTAAAAATTACATATGTAATATATATGATTTTTTTAGGAAAAATAATGACAGTAGGCAGCTGCACATGAAAGATATGCCAGATAATATTTTGCTGAAACTACAGTTTTGGCTCCTCCCCAGTGCCAGCTCCACCCTGTTCCCAGCGACCCACACTGTGCCCCTTCCCCACCACCCACAGAGTCCTGCCCCTGCCTCTGAGACCAGTGTTCAGGGGAAAGAAAGTCTAGGGGGCAGCCATCCGAAGGTTAGCACTCCTTATCTGGGGGTTGTGGGATTACTCTTGTAATCTTTGTGCTTATTTGTAGTTTTCATTTTCCCCCCACTGTTTCTGAAATTCTTGAGTAATTCTGAATAAAGGGAAAGAAGGAGAAAACGCTAAAAAAACAAAAAGAAAACAAAACAGAACAAAAAACTACAGTTTTGTCTTAAAATAAAATGGCTAATCATTCCAAAAAATGTCTAAGATAAAACCTAACTATATACATAAATAAATGAAAGACTCTTATGGTCAATGCTAAGTAACATTTAAAGGGCTTATTTATAAGATTTTCAAAAAATTAGTATTAAATATGATACCTATGCAAAACGAAAACTTGATGTTTTCTCTCTCTGTTAAAAATGACAAAATTTTCCTGGATGCTTCGTCTGCTATTAATAAGATACTATAAAATAAAATTTTCCTTGTCTTCTGTGTGATTTGCCTAAAAGGCAAACATTCTGTATCTTATCAGAATACTTTCCTGTGCTTTATGTCAACTTTACCAAACCCTAAATACTAAAAACAGAATAAAACAAAAAATCTGAAGTCTGCTCACGGTTATATTACAAAATCAAAGCTCAGCTATGGGTATTTGTGAGAAAGACACGAGTCTAAGTAATAAAGAAAAATTGACAATAAATATTAGCAAGGATATCAGGCAAATGCAATGAAACGTAAGAGTGGTAATATTGCTATCAGATTCGGTAAAATCTGTGCTAAAAAAAGTGGTAAGTAGGGTACAGTATTACAAAATAAAGAGATATAAAACACAATTTATTAATATGTAGAGAAGAAATAAATCCATATGTTCTACAATTCAGAGCAGTGAACATACAAAACAAAAACTACAAAAAAAGTGCTAGAAGGACTTGGATTAAGTGCAATTATAACGGAAGCCATCATTATAACTTTCTCAGGATTAAACAAATAAGTAGCCATAACTTACATGTTTTATTTTGTTTCCTGTATAAAAGACACCCCCAATATTCTATGTTCAAATTAACTATGAATAAAGGAAATACAAATTAAATTAACAATGAAATATTATAGCA
>NW_007733701.1:116275-141997 GCF_000696425.1 Galeopterus variegatus | reverse complement strand
TGTTCAAATTAACTATGAATAAAGGAAATACAAATTAAATTAACAATGAAATATTATAGCACAATCACGAGAATGGAAAAATTAAAAAGAACGGTAATTTTTTTTGCTAGTAAGGATGCAGGCAAACGTTCTCTCTCATGCCTTGCTGTTAGAAATTTGAAATGCCCTAGCTTTCTTTTTTTTTTTTTTTCTAAGTGAAATTGCTTTTTTGTTTTGTTTTATTCTCTAGTTATAAATAATGAAACAGTCTGGTCATAGTAATTTTTTTTGTCCCCTCTCCTGTGCATGATGTGGGGGCCAGATTCATACTGGGGGCATATGCATCACCAGAAATTACTTTTGTACCCTCTGTACCCTCCCAATTATCCCCCAACCTGCCGCCCCTTGCCCCCCTCCCCTCAACTCCAATTTGTAGTCTCAGGCCAGGAATGTTCCCTCCCTCTGTCGGATCACGGCACTGCTGTGGTCTTTCTTTCCTGCCTTCCTTTGAAATGCCCTAGTTTTCTACAAAGCAGTCTGGCAACATCTCTTCCCTTTTGTAATTTTAAATGCATGCACATTTTGACCCATTAAGTCTGTTGCTTGGGATCTTTCTCACGGAAATGAAAGCATACAAATTGTAGCATTAACTGTTGTGAAGATGCTAATGGGTACAGTAAATAATCATTCATAGGGCACTAATTGATTGATTAAGATATGGTATAACCTCACAATGTTTCATATTGATTGCCTCTTTGCTTCATTCACTCATTAATTCCATTTGCTTTTATTTAGTGAATGCTACGTGTCAAACTCTACTCTAGGCTCTGGCAATGCAGTGGTGGATAAAGATCTGTGACTTCATTGACTTTAGTCTAGTGAGGAGAGAGACAATAAAATAAGAAAGTAGATTGACATTGTGTTAGATAGTGATAAATGCTACGAAGGAAAAATAAAAATAGTAAGAAGATGGGAAGTACAATCTTGGAGGGTTGGGGCACAAATTAAATGTGATAGTGTCAGGGAAGGATGCACCCAGCGGGTGTCCAGATCTGAGTAGCTGAGGAATCAGCAATTACTTGCCTGTGAATTTCTCATATCTATTCTAACAGATAACTTTCTTTTGGAAATCTACTCCTGATTGGCCTCTGGTTCTTTCAAGCCTATTAATAATCCTATGTTTAACTTATTTGATCTGCAGTCATCCTTCCTTGTCTACTGATCCATTTCACACAGGGTCAAATTAGAGACATCAGGAAAGCAATCTTTAAAAAGCTAAAATTTGGGGAAATCTAAAAATCTAAGCACTCCAAAATTCTTACCTTTATTTCCTGTGTTGTCCTACTCTTTGCCACTTCTATAAAACCCTGAAATATATTCCTATTCTTTCCATTGAACTGCAAGTTAAATGGTCTCGAGACCTTCCCTTTTCCACCAATCAGAGTTGTCCAAATGTTATATTTACTTGCAAAATATTATGGGCATGCTTGGAAGTAATAGCAATGTTCTGATTTTTGCTCAGCAACTAAGTGAAACATAAACATTAAAATACATATTTTGTTCTAAGTGATTCATTGGCAATAAAATCATATATCGAAGACTATAGCAGTGATCAAATTTAGAGATCTTACTGCTTCTCTCAGGCCTCAGTAATGTCTTTGTTTTCTTGTTTTGGCTTCCACTTTCATGAAGAGCCTTGAACCAGTCTCGTAGTCTGTTCGCCACTTCCCTGAACTCCAGGTCACTGCATGCTAAAAACAAAGAGAAAGAACATGAATCTTGAACAATAACTTAGCATAATGTCAATGCTATTTCTCAAATGATTTCAATAAACCAAAAGGAACAAAACTAAAGGAGGAAAATGTAATAAATGAGTGATTGTGCATCAGCTTTTTCAAAGCTAAAAATAAATACGTGCTTCAAACATAACACGATGTAATATAACAATAACATTTTATTTAATAAAGGAATATAATTAGTAGAATTCAACTTCCACTTCACTAGAATATAACACTTGGTTGAAGATTCTTATTGTTTACATGACACAACTTTAGTCATAATATTTATGCGATGACTACCTTTGATATCCTGATGTGGTGAGTCATCTGAGAAAACAAAGTTGAAAATTCAGAATTACTATATACATTTATTATTGGCCATATAATAAGTTATGATGTAGAATTCTTCATTAGTATGCTCAATATATGTAGGAACGTGAAATTATACATATATATTGTTACTGTTGAGTTTATTCCACA
Source organism: Galeopterus variegatus (assembly GCF_000696425.1). Classification (NCBI taxonomy): domain Eukaryota; kingdom Metazoa; phylum Chordata; class Mammalia; order Dermoptera; family Cynocephalidae; genus Galeopterus; species Galeopterus variegatus. The sequence continues at coordinate 139,760 of NW_007733701.1, read as the reverse complement.
TATATACTGTTACTGTTGAGTTTTCTGTGTTTGCTAAGCACAGGAAAAGGTATATTATTTGACATTAGTAAAGACTACAAAATATTTAAGAAGATGATATCATGTTTCCCTTGTAAAAAATATAGTATTAACAAACTTTGACATTTGGAACTAAAATGAATATCCTCTTTGTTTTTTTCTAAATGTTACTATTTACCAATAATTACATTGTTTAAAATAGTCCATGCAATAAGCAGCATTAGAATATATTATGTGTAAAGTAATTTGCTGCTAAAATATTTTGAAAATATTTTTTAAAAATCACTTATTTACTTTGTTTATAGGGCATTATTACTGCAAACCTATCTCCTGTGCACGTTGCAAATGTGCAATTTCTTCAACAGACAAGTATTCCATACTAATACTCTTCTTGCTCATTTTGTTAAAAATAATAACTTATTATTTTATTTAATGTAGACCATATGCATTATATTATAATATCTATCATATAACATAACACATTATAATGTAATGTAATACAATTCAAGACAATTTCATACACTAAAGGAAATAAGATCCTAGATTAAAAGAACCCTGGAGTACCCAGTATAGTATATGACCCAGATTAGCAAATCACTGTGACATTTCAGAACGCTGGAGACAAAAAAAAGAAAAAAAAATCCTACCTCTCTAAATACTTTACATATATTAACACATTTAATTCTTATAAATACTCTATGAGATATACAGTACTATTGCTCCCACTTAAAAATATTAGAAAACTGAGGCATAGATAACTGAAGAACTTGCCTGAGATCAGACAGTTAAGTGGCAGAGACAAGTTTTAAATCCAGAAAGTTAGGCCTCAGAATCCAACGTATTAATCACTACAGAAAACCACCTCAGTAGTCTCAAAGGAAATTAACAAAGTAGCAAACACCAATTTAGAACCAAGAAGTCAAGCATTTCTCCACTCAAAGCTCATAAACTTCCATTTCATTAAGTCGTGGTTGTAGTGATGTGAGATGTCCATCATCACAGAGATCTTTGATGTTAGCAAAACACACTATATAAACATATCTCCTTGACTTTAAAGGAATGTGTCTTCAAGCCCGATGTTTGATGCCAATTTAAAACAGATCACAGAGATCTTATTGAGGAATAGGCCACAGTACATGCTACCTCCACACATCCTACAGCAGCTGACAAGGGCCCGCGATAGAAGTTACTCAATAAGACAGGTTTTACTTTCCTTATTAGTTTTTAGAAAAGCCATTATGACACCATTATTTCTTGTAAATCGTGAATCAATCTGTCCTTGTCACACACAGAAAAGGAAATGCCTAGTTTATACAATACTGAAGTACTGTATCATATTATTTATAGAATGACATTCCTGCTTCACTGGCTACAAAACCCTTTGTTACAGAAAAACTAGTACAGATCAGATCAGAACATAACCAGTCAGATCTCCCCCTACAGGTGTTTGACGGCTATCAGTGATTTATTACAGGTTTTTTTCCCAAAACTCAATTAATATCCTTTTTTTTCTACTTTTCAACTGTCCGATTACATAAATTTTTTTCTAGGAAATATCTTACATATATACAGTATGAAAGGCATATAATGAAGTTTTACATTTGATTTTAATAACAAGCCTGGAAGGTTAGAGAAAGTATTATTATCTTTATTTTTTATAGACATGGAAGCTGGACACAGAAGTTAAATGACTGCTCTAAATTTTATAGCCAATAGTGAATGAAAACAGTACCTGGTACTCATCGATCTAGTTATATTTGCAGTCAGAAATGAATAACAGTATAATAAATTATAATATATATATTATTTTAAATTAAGCTTGAATAAATAAAAAGGTGGATTTCAACCCAAGGTTCCTCAGTTGTGTAAAATTATTAAGTAGAGAGTGGTTTTATGGAAAGCAAACTAGTGAAAAAGGAAGATATCTTGGAAATTTTAAAAGTAATATATATGTTTATTTTTATGTCTACACACACTTGCATATTTGACAAGACAAAACATGTAAAAGATAAAGCCAAAAAAATCTAAAATATAAATTAAGCACAAGAGAGGGAGATTAGACAGAAAAAACATAAAAGAAAGGATAAGAAACATGGAGGATCAGCCTAAGTACAATATCTGACAAGTTATTAAGAGAGATAACACACGCGTGTGCGCGCGCGCGCACACACACACACACACACACACAAAGATCTTTTAAAATTTAGAATATGAAATATAAAAAGATCATAAGAGTTTTCAAGAAGAAAACAAAAATAAACAAACAAGCAATAACAAACAAAAGATTATTTACAAAAGCAATCAGCTTGGTAGCCCCATAATCATTAGCTAAGATGGATTAAAGAAGCTAATGAATCAAGACTTCAAAGCCCTAAGAAAAGAAAATTTTAATCTAGCATTTCATATCTGTTCAATTATTAACTAAACAGGGCAGAATAAAGGCATTTTTAGATGTGCAAAAACTCAGAGAGTTTGCATTTCATGCCACCATAAAAATAGGCCACAGTGAAATGAGAGGAAATTAAGAAAGACAAAGGCATAAAATTCGTGAAAGTAGGACCTGCTCAAGGAAAGCTATGAAGTGACAAACTCAAACTAGCCATGTAGTTCATATAAAAATGGAGCAAGCTCATGGGCAGCTCAGGGAGGGCATCTGGAGGGTGGTGGGAGACTGATTTGGCAGCTTGGTGTCTGATCGACAGCTTGTAAAAACTTTTATTCGTCATAAAGGCAGCTGGGATGTGAAACGGTAGAATGCATTTAACATTGTAGTGAGTAATACTCTATTAAATGAGACAGAAAAAATGCATTTACACAGATATAATTTTAGCATTAATTCTCACTCTTCAGTGAACAGTATTTATATCATCACGAAATGGTAAAAGGTTTTGATAGACAACTTAATAAAAGACCTAATAAAAAATTCACAGAAGACTTAACAATGGCTATAGAATATAATGTAAATGTTATCAATTTTGGCAATGAATGGCCCGATTGTAACCACTAGAGGTAGGGAAATGAAAGTGAAGGCATGAAGAGCGAAGACTGGCAATTCTCGTGTCTTCACTTTACAAAATGAGGAGGCAAGATATACTGTATATGTAAGTAGAAACATGCAGTTAAGTGGCTTTGGGTGTGTGTTTGTTTTGCAACAAGTTTTTGCTTTTTAAATGGATTAAAGACTTAAGACCCGAAACTGAAACATTACTAAGGGAAAATATAGGTGAAACACTTCACCAACTAGGTCTGGGCACAGACTTTATGAACATGAGCCTAAAAGCACAAGCAGCAAAAGAAAACATAAACAAATGGGACTATATCAAACTAAAAAGCTTCCGCACAGCAAAGGAAACAATCAACAGAGTGAAATGACAACCTACAGACTGGGAGAAAATATTTGCCAACTATGCATCCGACAAGGTATTAATATCCATAATATACAAGGAACTCGAACAATTATACAGTAAAAAAAAAATAATAATAACCCAATTAAAAAATGGGCAAAGGAGATGAATAGAAAATTTTCAAAGGAAGACATACACATGGCCAACAGGTACATGAAAAAATGCTCAACATCACTAGTCATCAGGGAAATGCAAATTAAAACAACATTGAGATACCACCTCACCCCAGTTAGACTGGCTATAATCAAAAGGACAATGAATAACAAATGCTGGCGAGGGTGTGGAGAGAAGGGAACACTCCTGCACTGTTGGTGGGACTGTAAATTAGTACAACCACTATGGAAAACAGCATGGAGGTTTCTCAGACAACTACAGACAGATCTTCCATACGATCCAGCAAACCCTCTTCTGGGTATATACCCAGAAGAATGGAAATCATCATGTTGAAGGGACACCTGCACTCCCATGTTCATTGCAGCTCTGTTTACAATAGCCAACGTATGAAACCAACCTAAATGTCCATCGATGGATGATTGGATAAGGGAAATGTGGTATATATACACTATGGAACGCTACTCTGCCATAAAAAAGAATGAAATACTCCCATTTACAAAACAAGGATGAGCCTGAAGAAACTTGTGTTGAGTGAAACAAGCAAAGCACAGAGGGATAAGTACCACATGTGCTCAGTCATATGTGGGAGCTAAGAGAGAAAGAAGAAAGGAAAGAAAGAGCACAGTGGTGCGTTGGACTTGCAGAGGGAGAGAGCACACCTTGGGATACAAAGTGGAGTGGGGGAAGGGGCAAGGGGAGGGAGGTTGGAGCTAATTGGGTGGGGGACACAGGGTACAAATGCAATTTGTGGTAATGGGTATGCTGCCTGTATGAATCTGGCCCTCACATCATAGGCATGAAGGGTGACAATCAGCTTTGTATCTCATGAATATCCATAACAACAACAACAAAAAAATTACAGATGCAACCAATGGAAAACCAAATAGCTATGTAATCATGCATGTATTGGAAAGTGTTAGGAGATAAAATATATTCCCACTTATCAAAGAAAAAATCTAAAGGTAATGTTTGAAGTGGATAGCCACTGCACAAGAGATCTAATTACCAGGTTGGGGAAACATGCAACACTTGAAAATGATTACCACTGTGACCCACAGACACAGGAGAGGTGGGGTAAAGGGTTGATTGTTGATTTGCATTATAATCCCTTCTATTCCATTTGACTTTTTAACAGCACACTTGAAAATCAGTGATAGAGTATCACTCCTCCCCCAATCTCTCTTTCAATGAAACCACTGGGTGATAACTGAATGCAAATTATGGGGATGAGATCCGAGGGAGAACAATTAACATTTATTGATCATATTCATTATATCAAACATCGGGGTATTAACTTTTTTTATAATACCTATTAGCTTAGAGGATTTATATTACCTTATCCCAATAACAGGTATTTGGTTGCAAATCTAGTACTCCTAATTCAGAACAATACAATTTATTTTATGTTAAACTAGTATCTCTTCCCTACCAATAAACAGTACAATATATCAGTGAGATTTCTACACAAGGATGCCATATATTCACATCCCATATTCTTAACACTTATTTTGCAGAGAGGATCATATATAATGAGAATTGATGGAGCGGTTTCAGGATCGTGTCAGTGCCTTCTATAAGCCTAGGGCATTTTAGTTTTCAAGGCCTCAACCTGCAGCATTTATTAAGAACAGTATTTTATGTATAAAATTTTTGAAAATATTTTTATGATTTTTCAGGTTAATTTTCTTTTGCCAGCAATTAACTCATTTAATTTAAAATTGGCAATAATTTATCTGAAATACTTGAACAAAGCAGGGATTCTTGCCAAATCAAAAACTTTAAACCACACACTTCTTTAAACTTAATTAAATTTTAAAAATATAAAATTTAAAAATTGACAAACAATATATTTTATAACTATGAAACTAAACATTTATTAATGTTGATTATCTTTTCATTTTGTATTTTAAATTCAATAAATATTGTTTTGAGGTCTCAGGCATTTACATAGTTTCTTACATTTTAATAGGTACCAAACCCTCTGCCTATTACAAAAAAACTGTTAAAATGCCCCTGATTTGCTCACACTGGGCCAACTGAATGTTCATGCTCCTCTGCCATTTATATGTTGAAACCCAATCCCCCATGTTATGGTATTAGGAGGTGGGGACTTTGAGAGGTTGTTAGGTCATGAGGGCAGAGCCTTCAAGATAGCAATTAGTGCCTTTATAAAAGAGACCCCGTTAACATCTCTCTGTCCTTTCATCATGTCAGTACACAGCAAGAAGAGGTCATCTATGAATCAGGAAGCAAGTATTCAGCAGATACTGAATGTGCTGGCCACCTTGATCTTAAACTTCCAGCCTCCAGAACTGTGAGAAATAAATTTCTGTTGTTTATAAGCCATCCAGCCCGTGGTATTTTGTTATAGCTGCCCAAATAGACTGACATACTGTAACATACTTAAACGTAATTATTAAAAATACTAATTTATTAAAGAATGGATACCGATATCTGGCAATATGAGTTGTTAATTAATTCTATGGGGGTTTTTTTGTTTTTTTTGTTTTTCCTTTTTGTCTTTTTTCGTGACCGGCAACGGATCACAACCCTCAGTGTCGCGCCCGTACTGGACCGGGACCGGCAACGGGATCGCAACCCTTGGTGTTGCTCCCGTGCCTCGCTCAGCCAGTGAGCGGCCGGTCTGTATGTGGGATCTGAACCCTCGGCGGGAGCACTGCTGCGCTTCCCAAGCGGCGCACTGTAGCAGTGCGCCACCAGGCCGGCCCCTAATTCTATGTTTTATAATTAATTCTATGTTTGAAAATAAGAAAGCTTAGATGTAAGTACAAAGTTCCAGGCAGAGAGGATGCTCTGGGAAGCTTCAAGTCAGAGACAAAGTCCACACTGTAATTGTGCATTATCCTTGAGAGAATTTTTAAGTTTTGCTCCAGCGGTATGTTTAGCAAATTAACTTCTATCTTTATCAGGCTTGATTCACAAAGTTTCACAAAGCATTTCAAAGATCATCATTCATTCTTTTTAAATGTTAGAAAATAGTTATCTTGTATAAAATTTATTAAAATGAAGTAGTATAGGTATGTAGTGATTTAAACAAATTCAGTAAAGTTTAGTTCACAAAATATCAGACATAATTTGGCATTGTGTTTTCCCTTGTGAAGTTTTGGTAAAGAAATTTCCCTAAGTCACTGATTTTCTATAAGATGAAGCAATAAAACATCACCACTTTTTACTCTTGGTAAGTAAAAGTATTTGCTTTATTCTATTTGATTTTTTCTTTTTCAATCCACATTCAGATAAACCTGGCTTCAAATTTCAAAATAAGAAAATGAAATTGAATAATATTGAAGAACTCTTTGAGGTTTTTTTTGGGGGGGGGGGAAGGTTGGTGCCTTTTAGCTTATGATATCCTTCCAAGAATCTCTATCTCCTTTTTTTAGGCTCTAATCTTTCATAATGATTGTTTCATTCTATAATTTGAAAGGCCGTTTATGAATCATCTACTTGTCAAATTTTAAATTCTAGTTCACATTACATAAGTGATGAGAAGTTTTTCAACATTATAACAGTATTAAAAATGAATTTTTTTCTAAGATGTTAATTTCATAAATATATACTATCGTATATCACATAAATATGTTTCGATCAACAACAAACTGCACACTATGCAGTTGGACAATAGTCTATACCATATAGCCTAGATGCGCAGTAGGTTATACCATCTAAGTTTGTGTAAGTACATTCTGTGACGTTTGCAGGATGACAAAATCGCCTAGTGATGCATTTCTCAGAACATATCCCTGTCATTAAGTGATTCATGACTGTATATTTTATAGAGCATATTAACAAAAATAAAAATAAAACAATATAATTAACTCCACCATCAATAGGTAACCACTGTTAAAATATTTACTGTGTGTACCTGCAAACAAACAATGCTTACTCTTACTCTTTTGCATTACATTATAAAATGATAATTTTGTCAGATCATTAAAATATCGAGTAGATGTAAAACAAAATATCTGGTAGAAGTAAAAATTCCATTATATGAATATATCATAATTTGTTAAAAATCACCACAACAAATATTGTGTGTCAAGAATATGTATATATTGTCTTCACTTTGTGTGCTTATAAAAAAATTAGAATAAATTTTTATTCAACAAATTATTACTCTCTCATTATTTCCATTAAAGAACCTTAGAAATGGAGTTGCTGGGTCACAGAATATGAACATTTGAAGCCTTTTGGTACATACAGAAAACTTATTTCTGTACTGCACAAACTTGTAATCACAAAAACTATTAAACCTTAGAAATGGAGTTGCTGGGTCACAGAATATGAACATTTGAAGTCTTTTGGTACATACAGAAAACTTATTTCTGTACTGCACAAACTTGTAATCACAAAAACTATTTTAAATATATTTCAAATGTACATTGTTTTATTTATAATTTATTCATTTATAACTTGATTGTTGATAAATGAAGTATTATAGATATCTAGAGATTTAAACAAACTCAGTGAAGACTAGAAAAAGTTCTCCAGCATAAAATCAACATAAATGGTGTGAATTTTATATTTATCTAGGACAATTTAATTAAAAATGAATATACTACTTGTAGTCCGCAGAATAACTGGCACACAACAATGAAAGAAAGCTAGAAAGAGAGAAAGATCCCTGAACTCCTCCAGGGATATGTTCATGAAGCAGAAATTAAGATATATCCATCACTGCCTTGAAGTAGGCAATACGTATACAAAACACAAATGCAAAGAACACATAAATTAGAAAAAATGTAAATTAAAAAATAAGCAAACATTTTCTGAATAATAAGTAAATCATGCCGAATGTTTTGCAGGTATTTTAAGAAAGTTTTCTTCTGTAAAAATCAATAGGTGACTTTATGAGAAAAATCATAAGCAGAGATAAAGATGTTAAGAAAAGATTGAACGGATAATAATAGTATGGACTCTAGAAAAAAAGTTCACTGCATCTTTGGCCTTATTAACAGAAACTTTCTTTTAGTCTGCTTGGGCTGCTGTAACAAAATACCATCAACTAAGTGGCTTATAAACAGCAAATTTATTCCTCACAGTTCTGGAGGCTGGAAAATTCATATCCGGACACTGGTATTGGACAGATCTGCTGTCTGGTAAGGGCCGTTTTTTGTTTTTTTTTTCCCCCCTGTGGAGAGTGATTGATTTTATATATATATATATATATTTTATTGGTTATGAATATTCATGGCGTACAAACTGACCATCACCACTTGTGTCCAAGATGTGATGGCCAGATCCATACTGGCAGCATGCCCATTACTACAAGTTGTGATTATACCCCGTGTCCCCCACCCAATCAATCCCACCCTCCCTCACCAACCCCCTTTCCCCACTCCACTTTCTATCGCTAGATCTGCTCTCTCCCTCTGCAAGTCCAACACACCACTGAGGTCTTTCTTTCCCTCCTTCTTTCTCTCTTAGCGCCCACTTATGAGTGAGCACATGTCGTAATTTTCCCTCTGTGCTGTGCTTATTTCACTCAACATAAGTTTCTCCAAGATCATCCATGTTGTTATGAATGGCAGAATTTTATTCTTTTTATGGCAGGGAGGTATTCCACAGTGTATATATACCACAGTTTCCTTATCCAATCATCTGTCGATGGACACTTAGGTTGGTTCCATGTCTTGGCTATTGTAAACAGAACTTCGATGAACATGGGAGTGCAGGTGTCCCTTTGACATGATGATTTCCATTCCTTTCAGTATATACCCAGAAGTGGGATTGCTGGATCATATGGTAGGGCCTACTTTTTAGATGGCGTCTTTTTTCTGTGCCTTCAAATGGCAGAAGGGCTAAGAAACTCCTTTGGGCATCTATTGTAAAAACAGTAATACCATTCATAAGGGCTTTGCTCTCATAACCTGATAACCTCCCAAAGGGCCCACTTCCTAATACCACCACCTTGGGGATTATGTTTTCAACATATGAATTAGTGGGGAGGGGTGGTACAAGCATTGAGACTATAGTACTCATCTGGAAGCTTTGCCTGGTAAATGAAAAGGAATTGAAAATTTCAAACAATACATATATGTAAATGCATATGTATACATACATACACACATATACACGTTTGTGTGTACACAAACTTATACACACAATTGCTTGATTATAGAGTTAAATGCATATATCTCATTCCAGAGAAAGGTTGAGCAATTTTAAACTTTCTTTCCTAAAAATTACAGTTTAAAAATCCTTCCAGGTATTGTCATAGAGAAATAGATGGATTTGGAGTAGACCTCAGTGTAATACAGTAGTCATGTTTCTACTGCACAGAAGTGCAATGTCAGGTAAGCTATTCTCTAAATCCCCTCTGACAAATAAAACACACGCTCATGAGCACACAGACATATATAGCTTAGAGAATTATTCCTTACCAAGGATAATTTTCATCGGAGTGTGCTGTATATTAAAGTCACACTAAAGTTTGTAAGTGATAAATTATGAAAGTGAAAGCATGTCTTCGTCAGCATTGCTATAAGTCATACAGTTTTAGTAAAACACAAGCTACCATTTCTATAGCCATTAAAGAATACTGATGTTCACAAGTGTATTTGAAACTTTGTGATTCATAAACAACTTGCTTTTTGAAATCCAGCCTAAGGATGAAGGTGTTCTATACTGAAGGCATTTTTGTTCAGACATTAGAGAGTACATGCTGAATACATAAGTCTCCAAGCAGGCACTTGGGCAGTAATAATAAATGATTCATTATATTCTGATACACAGTGGCATTTTGGGGTTATAAAAAGATCTTTCCGAAAAGCAGGGGCAACTAGGGACAGGATTAACTGGCAAAGTGTCATTCAAGGCAAATGTTCTAAGATGACAAACTTTGTTGGAAAATTTAATGTCCTGGAAAACATAGATAAGTTCATTTTTGTCCTGAGGGTAGGAATGGGATGAATATTAGATTGCATCAACACTTTTTAAACTAAGCATTTGAATCAATGTATTTGAAACTATAAATATCAGCTGATCTTTTCTACTAATGGAATATGACACTGAAGCTTCAACTTATCCAAGACGTTTAATAATAATATAACCAAAAGTGCTATTAAAATTTCATGCTGTAAGTTATTACTAATTTGTATTTCTGGAAAGAGAAATGAGATATAGTTATCTAATACATCTGAATGTATGTAAGATTGCTCCTATCCTTTTATTAAAGGCTGATTAAGTCTAAAGTTGATCATAGGAACAATCCTCCATTAATTTTAATAGGTATCCTATATTGTCAAGGAAACCACAGAACCATGAACTAATCAAGAAAACTGAAAAAAAAAAAAAAGGGTTCACTAGCAGCTTCTGTGGGATGAAGGAGGCTTTAAGACTGTCGTCATTGGCAAAAGGGTGAATGCAACATTGCATTGTGACCTTCTGCTGGGGACCATTCTGTCCCATAAGATCTAATGATAATGCTTAGTAGTGTATTAGCTTTCTAAGGCTGCCATAACAAAGTACTGCAGACTGGGTGGACTGAAGAAGAGAAAGTTGTTTTCTCAAATTGTGGAGGACAAGAGTCCAAAATCAAGGTGTCAGCATGTTTGCTTTCTTCTGTGGCCTCTCTCCTTGGTTTGTAGATGGCCTTCTCTTCTTATAAGGACACCAGTCAGATTGGATTAAGCTCTCCCCATATGACCTCGTGTTACCTTAATTACCTCTTTAAAGGTCCTATCTTATAATACAGTCACAATCGGGGGGTATGGGGGATTGGCCCTCCAATATATTAATTTTGGGGGACACAATTCACACTATAACAGTAGGTATGCATTGAGCTGATGGCACATTATCACAGTGTCGAAGAATGTAATTTAGACCACCTAAAACTCAAATTGTGCACATTAAAAAGCTCTTCCTCTCAAATATATGTTTTCAGATATATTTAAAATTTTTGTATAATATGTTTCTTTCTCAATCTTAAACATTACATTTCCTTGACAAGTATTACTCATAATTTCTTATTGAATAAAGTGATGAATAAAGAGAACATGCATTTCTCATTGGTCCCTAAGTTCAACTGATGACTTTACATCTAGAAACAATGCATCTGTCTCTAGTCAGTGCCAGCACGGAAAAAATTACGCTGATCAGTCATGCCTCAGAAATCACAATTCTGTGTTGTGCTCCGTTTTGTTTTATGAAGAAGGGTTCCAAAGTCAAATAGGTTTAAAAATACAGAGCTGAAAATTTGTCAAACAAACGTTTTTATGCATAATTTATCAAGATGTTAATATACGTGTATATTTATATATACTTTATTTTCCATTTTACAAAAGAGAAATTAAGCTACACCCATTATATGTTTTTCATGAATACCTCAACCGCACAGCACAAGTCTATTGATAATAAAGAGGACTTCAAAATTATTGGCTGGATAAATGGATGGATTGGTGGGTTGGATGGATAGTTGGATAAATTAGCGGAAACTATAGTCTTACTCTTTTTTTGTTGTTGTGTACTTTCTTTGAGATTCTCCTCTTTTAGGTCCCGTAAATTTTAGATATCCTGAAAATACATTTTATACTCCACGTATTTTACATACATCATTGCATTCTAACAGATTTTCTTTCCTATTGGATGGTAATTTTATGTTCACATATATCCACAAAGAATAAAAGTAATAATCTGACCTGATTTGATAGGTGAGGCAAAGTAATGTAGATCCATTCAGATTATTATTTTATCTGATAGACTGGCAGATTAAACTTTAATGGCAAAAGACAGACAGTAGAGGTTGCAGAAGGTTAGATAGTAATCAAAGAATGCATATTTAATCAGATGAATTCCATTCAGGAACCTGCAAAGAACTGCTTTTCCTATTGCATAATATTAATAGGCATGCCTGCTATTACAATCAATTCTAGTAGCCATTAAGAGAATTATTGTGGGGTGAAAATGAAGTCATAAGCTAAAAGGTTGGTACATTTGGCAATCAACTGAAATAATAAAAACCGACTGGCTCTGCAAAAGCAAGATAAATAAGATTGAAGCAAGTGGATGAATTTTCAAATTCATAAAACACCGTAAGTACAGGATTCAGAAAATCCTTTACAAAAAATACTATTTAAATAGTTTAGTCAATTTTCTTCCACATGTAATAAAAGGGATAAACTAAAACTACATTAGGATACAGTTACTATTTGTGGAACAGCACAATGAAATGTTAATGAATTTATATTCTCTGCTAGATTCAAGGAAATTGAGAATCGTAGAAAAGCAGTGTTATTCAAAAGTAATGTTGTGAAACAATTCTTAAATTATGCAATATTGTTAAAAAACAGGTATATTTTTCTTAATTACTATTTGGCTGCTATTTAAATATTATGTACATAAACAATATAGAAACAGGCAAGTGCATGTCACTTTTTAATTTGAATCCACAAAATAAAAAATGTCTTTATATTAGTGTCACAAAGTACTTCACTTGACTCAAGTCTTTGTCCTGACCTCAATAATAAATTGTTTAAGTCTTTTGATTACAAGCAATGCAAAGTACTACATGGTTTATTTCTTCTTTTTTTACAGCTTGCCATAAGTGAATAGTTTTGTTCTAACAAGGTCATCTCCTTGGAGATTATTTATGTCTTAGGCAATTTACCTTTAATTAAGAGGAGTTACCACCAGATGGGGTATGATGCTTCTATTTTGCATGTTAGTAAGCAAAGATAAACAATAGTAAAATTGAAAAGACAATTTTCATGAAAATATTATTTCTCATAGAGTGAAATACTATTTTAACAACCTTAAACACTATTGATCTTATATGTATCAAATATGAGGGTACTTCAAAAAGTTCACGGAAAGATTTGTGTTATCGGTAAAGTCTATTTTTCCATGAACTTTTTGAAGTACCTTGTTTTTGAGTACATTATATAAGGGATGGGTTAAAATTTTAGCAAACCTTTCAAAATGCAATTGTTTCTTTATTTCTTACTCTTAACTGATTTGTCTTAAAGTATACGTCTCTGTGATGAAGTTTTAAATGTTTGCACCACTAACTCAAGGAAATTTCACTACTGCACCTAGACCAGATAAAAAATAAATGAGACTCCAGCCAAGCCCTGTGTGCCAGAACAAGCATTTGTGCTTCATTGCTGAGTTTTCCAAGTAATAAGGAACCCACAGTGAGGTGACGCAGCTGGCTTGGAGAATGGAATAGTCACAAAACTCTCAAGGGGTTGTGTGACTAGCTGTGGGGATAAGCGATTACAAACCCTGAAGGAAAACCATGGCCAGTGGACTTTTGAGGTAGGATGGCTCATGCTCTCTCATCTTCACTGCTTGGGTTTCTTGTATGCTCCAAGTGCAGAGTGACGGATTAGCAAACATCCTGCCTGGAGTCACAAGAGTGCCACCAAACTGTTGCTACGCATGTTGTGCTGTTGCCCACTCTGTGCCCTTTACTAAAGCAAACATGCACTGGCTAAATCTGTTTTGTCCCATTATTTTGATCATCAGTGTGAACTCAAGACCACTTGAGCAGATGAGTGACATATTCAACAATGTCTTTTTGATTAAAATCATGTTTCTGATAGTTTCTTTTCCAAGTAATAAAGTTTGAATAGGAAACAGCATGAAAAACAAATCAAAATTTAGTGATCAACTATTTCAAATCTTCTATTGGTCAGAGAAGAAGAAAAAAGTCCTTCCCAGATTGAGTATACTTTCCAATGCTTGATTCCAGATGGCATTTGAGATATATAATATTTCCTCTGCTCCAAAATTTTCTTTCCATAAAAGTTTATAGACTTTTCTTAAGATTTTTTTCCTATATGTTAATTTTGATCAATCCCAATACCATAATAACTGCTTGCAGCTCAGGACCATTTCACCCTCCTATGTTCTCTATTGTGCTGTAGGACCGCAAAACTTAGAGTGCTCCAGATGGCATTTGAGATATATAATATTTCCTCTGCTCCAAAATTTTCTTTCCATAAAAGTTTATAGACTTTTCTTAAGATTTTTTTTCTATATGTTAATTTTGATCAATCCCAATGCCATAATTAACTGCTTGCAACTCAGGACCATTTCACCCTCCTATGTTCTCTATTGTGCTGTAGGACCGCAAAACTTAGAGTGACAATCCCAGAATCTCCACTGCCATACTTCCAGACTAGATTCTACCTCAGCAGGGACTCAAGCTATATTTGGAACATGGAAGAAAGGAAGTAATATTTTTGTTTCTCTAGAAGGAGCAAAGCATGATTAAATGTGAGAGTTTGCCGCTGCCCCTCTGCTTTTTTAAAAATTTTTTTCTCCTCCTAAAAAACACTCATTTCTACTTAATTCTAATACCTACCATCTCATTCCCAGCTATGACTGAGAGTACGTAATCTTACTTAGACTAGTATAAAGTGTCAGTATAGACTATTGATTAAAAAATGCAAAAATCTTTTGTTAAACAGTATGTACTGCAGTACCACTCCTTTTTATGGCTTAAGCAACACAAAAACACAAATTAATCTCCCATTTAGGTTATGATTTTGAATCTTTAGGTCATGGTAGAGATTCTCTTCTGCTTATTATTATCCTCTGGCTAATGAGAAAATAAAGATAATAAACATTTCACAGAGAATTTTGATATTTATGTTTATTCTGTGAACCCTGAGCCAATATGGAGAAATGCTGAAAGGGAATAATGCTTTGCATCAGATAGCCAAGGTTCAAATCTTGGGTTCACTTTAGACAAGTTATCTTCTGAGGATTTGTTGTTGCTTCATTTGTATGACAAGCTAATTACATTTACTTCACATTTACTTCCCAACATTATTGAACACAAGTTCAAATGTGTGTATATTTTTATTGAAATAAACCAATCAACCTACCTTTGTTTGACTTCAGGTGAGTCCCTGATAGTCTTTGACTGTACAGAATTAACATGTGGATAAAGCACATAAGACATATAATGTATCACTAATTTTAGTTTAAATTAAGTTCCCTTCACATATCATCTAAATCATTGAAACATATTTGTTGTGTGGTTGCTACTGACATATTCATGAGGCAAATATTCTATTCTGCAGGAAAATTGGAAATATTAATGGATCCTGTGTGTATGTATATATATTGTAGTCATCATATAAGTATAAGAAACTTTTAGAGGCTTAAATTATAAATTAAAATCCTCATATTATAACACAAAACATAAACCTAATATATAACTAGTGTATCTCTAGCTTGCTTATGTGGTACATGGACTATATTGTTAAAAAGAAAACAAAATACTAACAAAAATATACACATTTGAGAGAGAGAAGAGGAAAAGTTTCTCTTTTTATTTATCTTCCAATTCTGAAACTTTATTGCCTTTTTTTAAAAAAGAATCTCTAATTTGATCAGAGTACAATTGAAATACCTTCCAATGTGGTTTTTTTCCAAAGTAGGAAATCCAGAAGAAACTTCATAATTGCATGCTTCTCACTGTCTTTATATTTGCTTGTAGCTGCCATAATGTCTAATTCTTTCACAGAACTTTCATATACAATATTTTTTATTTTCTTCAGTGTCTTGGCTATTCTTTGCCTAATGCACTTCACACAAATTTTAAGTACAGTTTGTAATTTCCACAAAAAATTCTGCTAGGATTTTGACAAGGATATCACTGATTTTAGAGATCAATTTTTATGTTTCCTATTCATGGACATGGTATGCACCTTCACTTATTTAAGTTCTCTTCACTTTTAATATTTTATCTGAAGTGGTTTTGAGCAATTTTTAATTAATATTTTTATTTTAATTTGTCAATATACAATATAGTTGATTTTCATGTCCCTTTATCAATTCTTCCTTTTCCTCCCTCCCTCTCTCACTCCCCCATCAACATCATATCTGTTCACATGTTTTAAAACCAAGGAGTTGTTGTGATTGTTCACCCCCATTCATTTGTTTATTTATTTATTTATTTCTATTAGCTCCCACAAATAAGTGAGAATAAGTGGTATTTCTCTTTCTGTGCCTGGCTTATTTCACTTATCTAAGTCCATTCATGTTCCTGAAAACAGTTGTATTTCATTTTTTTAATAGCAGAATAGTATTCCATTGTGTAGATATGCCACATTTTCCTAATCAACTCAACCTTTTGATGGTCATTTAAGCTGGTTCCAACTCTTGGCCATTGTAAATAACACTGCAGTAAACATGGGAGTTCAGGTATCTCTTCAACATGATGATTTCTATTCCTCTGGGTATATTCCCAGCAGTGCAATAGCTGGGTCATAAGGTAGATCTATCTGTAGTTGTTTGAGGAACTTCTATTTTCCATAGAGGCTGCACTATTTTACAGTTCCACTAACAGTGTATGAGGGCTCCTTTTTCTCCACATCCTCACCAGCATTTGGCATTAGCAGTCTTTTGGATATTAGCCAACCTAACTGGAGTGAGATAGTATCTCAAAGTGGTTTTGAATTGCAATTCCCAAATGCTAAGTGATGCTGAGCACCTTTTCATGTGTCTGTTGGCCATTCAAATACCTTTCTTTGAGAAATGCCTATTCAGCTCCTTTGCCCATTTTTAAATTGGGTTACTTGTTTTTTACTGTTAAGTTGTTTGAGTTCCTTATATATTCTAGTTATTAATTCTTTGTCAGATTTACATTTTGCAAATACTTTCTCCCACTCTGCTGGATGTCTTTTTGCTCTGTTAATTGTTTCTTTTGCTGTTCAGAAGCTTCTCAGTTTGATATAATCCCATTTGTTTATTTTTCCTCTGTTGTCTTGTGCTTGTGGGGTCATATTCATAAAGTCTGTACCCAATCCTACTTCCTAGAATGTTTCCCCTATGTTTTCTTTAAGGAGTTTTATGGTTTCTGGATGTATATTTAATTCTTCAATCCATTTTGAGTTGAACTAGGTATGTGGTGATAGGTACAGGACCAGTTTTATTCTCCTACATATGAATGTCCAATTTTCCCAGCACCATTTACTGAAGGGGCAGTCTCTTCCACAGTGTGTGGTCTTGGATCCTTTGTCAGCGATTAGATGGCTGTTGGTGCATGGGTTGATCTCTGGATTCTCTACTCTATTCCATTGGTCTGTGTATCTGTTTTTATGCTGGTGCCATGCTGTTTTGGTTACTACTTCTTTGTAGTATAGTTTAAAGTCGGGTAGTGTTATGCCTCCATCTTTATTTTTTTTGCTCAGGATTGCTTCATCTATTCATGATCTTTTGTTCTTCCATATGAATGTTAGGAATGTTTCTTCCATTTCAGAGGAAAATGTCATTGGAATTTTGATGGGGATTGCATTGAATCTGTAGATCACTTTGGGTAGTATGGACATTTTCACAGTGTTAATTCTTCCAATCCAAGAGCATGGTATGTCTTCCCATCTACTTGTATCCTCTTTAATTTCTTTCAACAGTGGTTTGTAGTTCTCATCATAGAGACTTGTAGTAGATGGTAAGAAATAACCAAGATCATGATAGAACTAAATGAAATAGGGCCAGCCCCGTGGCTCACTCAGCAGGGAGCGCTGAGGCCACGGGTTCGGATCCTATATAGGGATGGCCGGTGTGCTCACTGGCTGAACATGGTGCAGATGACACCAAGCCAAGGGTTACAATCCCCTTACCAGTCACACACACACACAAAAAAAGAACTAAATGAAATAGAAACCAAAAAGTATGATACAACAGATCAATGAAAAAAAATTTGGTTTTTTGAAAAGATAAATAAAATCAACAAACCATTAGCAAGGCTAACTAAAAATAGAAGAGGGAAGACACAAATAACAAAAATTAGAAATGAAAATGGTGATATTTTAATTTTTTTTTTTTTTTTTTTTTTGGTGGTTGGCCAATCATGCCAAAGGGATACCTGTACTCCAATGTTTATTGAAGTACTATTTACAATAGCCAAGAGTTGGAACCAGCACAAATGTCCATTATCAAATGAGTGGATATGGAAACTGCGGTATAGCTACACAATGGAGTTCTACTGTGCTATAAAAAAGAATGAAATACTACTATTAAAGACAACATGTATGGACTTAGATAAAATTATATTAAGTGAAACAAGTCAGACACAGAAAGAGAAATACCACATTTTCTCACTTATTTGTGGGAGCTAAAAATAAATAAATAAACACACAAATAAAGAGTGGGAGGGGGGAGAAGACACAACAATCACAACAATTCCTTGAACGTGTTAAGACAAGTGAACAGATATGATATAGTGGGGGGAGGGGAGAGAGGAAGAGGGAAAAGTGGAAAAGGGTAAAGGTTCACGAAAATCAACTGCAATGTAGATTGAGTAGTTAAAATAAAAATAGAAAAAAGAAATTGGTGATATTACAATGATACTTCAGAAATATAAGAAATCATTAGGGGGTACTGTAAACAACTATATACCAACTAATATGAAATCTGGAGGAAAGGGATAAATTTTTGGACACACACAGACTACCGAGACTGAGCCAAGAAGACAGAAAATCTGAACAGACCAATAACAATCAAAGAGATTGAAGCTGATTGAAGCACTCTCCCAACAAAGAAAAGCCCAGGAGCGGATGGCATCACTGCTGAATTCTACCAAACTTTCAAAGAAGAATTAATAAGTATTCCAAAAAATTGAAATAGAATCCACTCTCCCAAACTCATTCTATGAAGCAAACATCTCCCTGATTCCAAAACCAGACAAAGACACAACACAAAGAGAAAACTATAGGCCAATATCATTGATGAATATAGATGCAAAAATCCTCAATAAAATACTAGCTCATAGAATAGAGCATTTTTGATAAGACCCATTTCTAGGTTTCTAGTATTTCTTAATGCCCTAAGTGATAACTCTTAAAAAATTTATTTCTCTTTTATTTTGGCAAATAAAAATAAAATTATCATTACAATGAAATTATATAAGCAGATTTGTGGAACTTGCTTAATCATTTCAAACATTTAGCTCTAGATTCCTTTGGTTTTTTGATATGCTTGTACATCCACATTGTTTCTGAATAATTACATTTTATTTCTTCCATTTTTATCATTACTACTTTTATTTAATTTTCTAGACTCATGTCACTCTGAAACATGTCAACTCAGATGTTGAATGCTAGATATTCTCAAAAACAATATTTTCAACATTTCATTAAGAATGTTTGCTACAAGAGGAAGGTAGGGCAAAATGGCAGACCAGACGATCCTGGGGCATGTTCTTCCCACATAAAACTATCAGGACAAGTAACAGACAGCTCAATATTGACAGGAGCACCTGTGGGAGAGTGCAGGAGTGCCACTGGTAACTGGCAAGATCCCTGCGGAGCACAAAAGCCCAGGATGGCAGCATAGACGAGAGAGAGAGACACAGCCTCAGTCTCCATGTCTCCACAATCAAAACTGGAGCAGGAGGGACTTTCCCTTGCAGGGGCCCACATCAACCCCCACCCTCACCACAGAGGCCTGTACTTGCTACTGGAGAAGAACTACACTGCCCTTGCAAGACTACAGCCAATTGTGGGGAGCTGCCTAGAGCACACACATTGCATTGCTCCAGAACAGGAACATGTACTGTGCAGTTCCCATCCACCACAATCGTGACCCAAGATGATGCAGTGATGCCATCTTGAAACCAAAGCTACTGCAAGAGCATTCTCTGCTCTGACACCAATAGCCACAGTGCTTCCCCAGCCTTAAGGCTCTGCCATCATCCCAACACACTCACATGAGAGTCTATAAATACACTGATCCCAGCAGCTGGAAGCCTGGGCCCAGGAGCATGATTATTCCTGCGTGTCTGGGAAGCCAAACCCATGCTTGCTGAACTGACACACCCCGCACATCCCTGGCCAGAGATCAGGCAAGCAGACCTGTTTCTGATGGACTGTCCCCTTCCTCCTTCTACCTTTTCTTCTCCACCAGTTGGCAGAGTTCCGTACACTCAAGCCACCAACCCAGAAAAACAACCTGGCTGACCTGTCCCTGGAAGGCCCACCCCCACTCAGAGAATCAGCTGGGTAACCCTGCCACTAATGAGCCAGTCCTGGAGATTCTGATACCAGGCCCACACACCCAGCCTGAGAATGAATCCTGCAACCTCCATCCCCAGTCGCCTGCTCCTGAGACAACTGGCCCACAGGGTGCACATGCACACTCCTGGCCTGAGAACAAAGCAGCGAGCCCGCCCCCAGCAAAACTGCGCCACCGCCACCACAGACCTCCCAAGCATAGGCCCGCTGAGTCTTCACAGACAAGTATCTTATTGTACTCCATAAATATATGCAATTAAGATGGGACAATTAAGAAAAAATAAATTAAAAGGAAAAAAAAAAACATTTTCAGAGACAGAAGTTGATCAAAGATTACCAGAAGCTGGGAGGAAGAAAAAATGAGAAGTTGTTACTTAGTGGGTACAAAGTTTATATTTAGGATTATGAAAAAGTCTGGGAAACAGAGAGAGGTGGCCATCACACAGCATTGTGAATGTCATTAATTCCACACAATTGTATGTTTCTAAATGCTTAAAATGGCAATCCTTATGTTATATGTATTTTACCACAATTATAAAAAAAAGAATATTTACAATCATTTTTGCGGATAACTTTTATCAGATTAAGGAAGTTCCATTTGACCACAACTTCTTAAGATTTTTTCATAAATGGATATTGAAATTTATTGATTATTTATTTATTCTAAGTGTGTTCTTTACAATAAAATTTTTAGAGTTATAAACAAAATCACTTTTTAATGTGAAAACCCCATTTAATTCTTGGAATCCACTCAACTTTGTGGTGAGATAGCTCACCTTTTCTACATTCCTAGACTAATTTTGTAATTATTTGTTTAGGAGTTTTACAATTATGGTTATGAATGAGAAGAACCTCTTAATTTACATAACACGTTTTGTTATCAAGGTAATGTTGGGCACAAAAAATACAGTGTGTTACTGGTTTTTTCTGTAATCTAAAGGTATGTGAATAAAATTACTGTTTTCCTCTCTTAAATATCTGGGCCTACATTTTCATTTGTAGAAAGATGTAAATTTAAAATTCTACTTCTTCAAAATAAATGGATTATTTAAATTTTGTATTTCTTATTTTGTTAATTTAAGTTAAGAGATTTTTCAGCATTTGTCCAGTTCCACTTAATATTCAAATGTATTAACTAAAAGTTGTTTGCTTATTATATTTTTTATTTCTGTCAATGCTATTACATTTTCCACTTCTTTATTTATGATATTATGTGTGTATTCATTCTGTTTCACCAAAAGGTTATCAATTGTTTCAATATTATCAAATATCCAACTTTTGTCTTTTGTAATCCTCTCAGTTGCATTTTTATTTGATATTTTATTAATGTATGCTTTTTTTTTTTTTTGTCCTTTTTGAGACCGGCCGCACCGCGCTCAGCCAGTGAGCGCTGTGAGCGCACCAGTCATCCCTATATAGGATCCGAACCCACGGCGGGAGCGCTGCTCCCAGTGCCACACTCTCCCGAGTGCGCCACGGGCTCGGCCCTATGCTTTTGACTTTATTATTTTCTTCTTCTTTGCTTGGGTTTAATTTACTATTTTCTTCTAACTTTGGAGATAGTCTGATACGTGACATTCTGCTTTTCTTCTTTTCACATATGTGTATTTCCGGCTAAAGATTTCTTCCTAAGTGCTGACTTAGCTCCATCCCATTAACCACAATATTTCCCATTTTTATTATCATCCAATTTCACAATGTTTTGAATTCTATCATTTTTTTCTTTGACCTGGATATTATACTGTAACACATTTCTTAATGTTTAAACATGTGGGGAATTTTTGTATTATCTTTGATATTGATTTCTACCTTTTAAAAAAAAATTGTTAAAAGATATTGATTCTACATATTTATGGGACACAGAGTTGTATTTCAATACATGTATACAATGTGTGGTGATCTATTCAGAGTAAATAACACATTCATCATTGCAAAAGTTAACAATTTCTTTGAGATGGGCACATCTGATCTCCTCTCTTCTAGTCATTTGCTAATGTTCAGGAAGTCATTATTAATAGTAGATTTCTGGGTCAACTGTGCACCAATAGGTTTTATTTTCCTATAATTTTATGTCCATTAACCAGCTTCTCACTATCTTCCCTCCCCACTACCTTTTCTGGCTCTAATAACCACACTTCTCTCTCCTTTTAACAGTTTAACTTACTATTATTTATTTGATTTTTGTTTTATTCTCTTTTTTGCTCCCACACATGAGTGAGAAAATGTGGTATTTCTCTCTTTGTGCCTGGCTTATTCCACTCAGCATAATTTTCTCCAAATTGATCCATGTTGCTGCAAATGACAGAATTTCATTCTTTTTTATGGCTGAATTGTATTTCATTGTGTATATATACCACATTTTCTTTATCTAATCGTGTCAATAGACATTTAGGTTGGTTCAATATCTTGGCTATTTTGAACACAGCTATGATGAACACGGAGGTGCAGGTATCCCTTCAACATGATGATTTCCATTCCTTCGGGAATATACCCAGGGGTGGGATTGCTGGATCATATGGTAGATCTATCTGTAGTTAACTGAGAAAGCTCCATACTGTTTTCCATAACGGCTGTTCTGATTTATATTCCCACTAGCAATGTATAATGGTTCCCCTTTTTCTGCATCCTCACCAGCATTTGTTATTCCCTGCCATTTTGATATTACCCAGTCTAACTGGGGTGAGATGATATTTCAATGTGGTTTTGATTTGCATTTCCCTGATGATTAGTGATGCTGAGCATTTCTTTATATACTTGTTGGCCATTTGTATATCTTCTTTTGAGAGATGTCTATTCATCTCCCTTACCCATTTTTTAATTAAGGTTATATGTTTTTTATTATTATTATTATTACTGAGTTGTTTGAGTTTCTTGCATATTCTGGAAATTAGCCCCTTGTCAGATGCATAGTTTGCAAATATTATTTCCCATTCTCTCTTTTTAAGAGATTATTACCCATTATCT
>NW_007733701.1:112792-115818 GCF_000696425.1 Galeopterus variegatus | reverse complement strand
GGTTTTGATTTGCATTTCCCTGATGATTAGTGATGCTGAGCATTTCTTTATATACTTGTTGACCATTTGTATATCTTCTTTTGAGAGATGTCTATTCATCTCCCTTACCCATTTTTTAATTAAGGTTATATGTTTATTATTATTATTATTATTACTGAGTTGTTTGAGTTTCTTGCATATTCTGGAAATTAGCCCCTTGTCAGGTGCATAGTTTGCAAATATTATTTCCCATTCTCTCTTTTTAAGAGATTATTACCCATTATCTTCCATTATCTCTTCCCTCTGTTGATTGTCTCCTTTTCTGTGCAGGAGCTTTTTTATTGTAATAAAATCCCATTTGTTCATTTATGTTTTTGTCGCTTATGCTTTTGAGGTCTTAATCATAAAATGTTTACCTAGTTCTGTGTCTTGAAGTGTTTCTCCTACGTGTTTTATATTTTCAGGTCCTACATTTAACTTTTTAATCCATTGTGAATTGATTTTTGTATACAGTGAGAGAGAGGTGTCTAGGTTTATTCTTCTACACGTGGATATTCATTTATTGAAGAGGCTGTCCTTTCCCCAATATGTGTTTTTAGTACCTTTGTCAAACAACAGTTGACTGAGTTTATTTCTGGGTTTATTTCTGGGTTTTCTATTCTGTTCCATCAGTCCTAGTGTTTGTTTTTATGCCACTACCATGCTGCTTTGGTTACTGTAGCTTTGTAGTTAAATATACTCAGGGAGTGTGATGTCTCTCACTTTACTCTATTTGCTCAGGATTGCTTTGAATATGTGTGGGTTTTTTGTTGCTCCATATAAATGTTAGGATGGTGTCTTTCTATTTCTGTGAAGCATGTCAATGCTATTGTGATAAGGATTGCATCAAATATATAAATCACTTTGGGTAGGATGGACATTTTCACAGTATTAATTCTGTGAATCCATGAGCATGGAATGTAGTTCCATTTTTTGTGTGTCCTCTTCTTTCTTCCATCAGTGTTTTGTTGTTTCCTTTGTAGAGCCCATTCACCTCCTTTTCTAGATTTATCCCTAGATATTTAAATTTTTTGGTAGCTATTGCAAATGGGATTTCTTTCTTGATTTATTTTTTCTGCTAGTTCATTGCTAGTGTGTAGAAACACTACTGACTTTTGTACATTAATTTTATATCATGAAATTTACTGAATTTGCTGATCAATCTAAGAGTTTTTTAGTGGAGACTTCCAGGTTTAAATATATATGCTCATGTCATCTGCAAACAGGGACAATTTGATTTTCTCTTTTCCAATTTGGATGGCCTTTGTTCTTTCCTCTTGCCTAATTGCTCTGACTAGAACTTCCAGCACTACATGAAATAGGAGTGGTGAGAGTGGGCATGCTTGTCTTATTCCTGTTCTTTGAAGAAAAGCTTTCAACTGTTCCCCATGGAGGATGATGTTAGCTGTGGGTTTGTCACTTATAGCATTTACTGTGTTGATATACTTTTCTTCTACCCCTAATTTGTTGAGAGTTTTTATCATAAAGAAATTTTTTGTTCTTGATTTTGTTGATGTGGTGTGTCCCATTTACTGATTTGTGTTTTGTTGAACAATTTCCATACCTGGGATAAATCACATTGATCATGGTGTGTAATCTTTTTGATGCGCTGTTGGATTCTTTTTGATAGTACTTTGTTGAGGATTTTTGCATCTAAGTTCATTAAGGATATTGGCCTATAGTCTTCTCTTTGTCGTATCTTTGTTTGGTTTTGGTATCATGATGATGCTGTCCTCATAGAATGAGTATGAGAAAATACCTTCTGCTTTGATTTTTTGGAACAGTTTGAGAAGAATTGGTATTAAATCTTCCTTAAAAGTTTGGTAGAATTCAGCAATGAAACCATCTGGTCCTTGGCTTTTCTTTGTTGGGAGACCGTTGATCACCGATTTAGTCTCATTGCTCATTATTGTTCTATTCAGGTTTTCTGTTTCTTCTTTGTTCAGTCTTGGTAGATTGAATATATCTAGGAATCTATTTATTTCCTCTGGATTTTCAAATTTGTTGGTTCATAATAGTCTCTAATGACTCTTTGTATTTCTGGGGTAACAGTTTAATGTCTCTTTTTTCATTTCTGATTTTTGATATTTGGGACTTCTCTCTTCTTTTCTTGTTTAGTCAAGCTAATAGTTTGTCAATTTTGTTTATCTTCTCCAAAAACCAACTTTTTGTTTAATCAATTTTTTGTCTCATCTTTTTCGTCTGTATTTCATTTAGTTAAGACTACCCAAAGGATGAAGAACACAGAATGGTTTAGGTAAGACAGAGGCAGGGTTACTTGCATAGAATGCTACTTTTGTTTATCTTCTCCAAAAACCAACTTTTTGTTTAATCAATTTTTTGTCTCATCTTTTTCATCTGTATTTCATTTAGTTAAGACTACCCAAAGGATGAAGAACACAGAATGGTTTAGGTAAGACAGAGGCAGGGTTACTTGCATAGAATGCTATTCAGGGGTCAATTAAAATAAGATATTTGTGAATATTAAATGTATTAATAAGAAGTGTAATGTTGACATTAAAGCAGCCATCTCAGGACAATGATGGAAAAGGATTGCTATTATTTGCATCATATTATCATTAGGCATAGTAGTATAATTAACTCATTAATTTTTAAATATCTATTTCATTATATTTAAAAACAAATTTTAGTTTAAAAATATACCAATTCTCAAGGATCTCTGAATTTTTTGGATTG
Source organism: Galeopterus variegatus (assembly GCF_000696425.1). NCBI lineage: Eukaryota > Metazoa > Chordata > Mammalia > Dermoptera > Cynocephalidae > Galeopterus > Galeopterus variegatus. The sequence goes on along the minus strand of NW_007733701.1, from coordinate 113,103 downwards.
CTACTTGGAAACAGAGGAATTTAAGGAAATGTTTTAATTTTATCATTTAGATTGATATTCCCTAGATTAGATAGTAGGAATATCTAATTCTCAGTTATTTCAAATAGCACAGTAGTAAGCCATAGTCAACTCTAAATTAAAAATCTGTATTTTTCTTACTTTGTTCTATACTTTAAAAAAAATATTTAATGGGCCGGCCCGGTGGCGCACTGCTACACTGCACTGCTTGGGAGCGCAGCGGCGCTCCCGCCGAGGGTTTGGATCCCACATACAGACCGGTTCCTGCTCACTGGCTGAGCAAGGTGCGGGCG